>NC_060275.1:79027693-79126210 GCF_021613505.1 Equus quagga
ATACTACTCAGCCATAAAAAAAGACAAAATTGGCCCATTCACAACAACGTGGATGGACCTCGAGGGTATTATGTTAAGCGAAATAAGCCAGTCAGAGAAAGACGAACTCTATATGACTCCACTCATAGGTGGAATTTAGTATATTGATAAGGAGATCTGATCGGTGGTTACCAGGGAAAAGGGGGGGTGGGGGGAGGGCACAGAGGGGGAAGTGGTGTACCCACAACATGACTAACAAAAATGTACAACTGAAATCTCACAAGGTTGTAATCTATCATAACATTAATTAAAAAAAAAAAAAAGAAAACCAGTTTAGACCCCCTTACAACAGAAAAGGATCCCATTGTCCAGGAGGCAATAGGAAGATTTTTAGTAATCGTGGTCACCTCACTTTCTGAGGTTTGACCCATTCTCAGACTCCCCAAATTTCAGGTGCTCCTCCTTATGTGCAGAGCTATCTCATTAGAGGAGAATGTGATCCTCTCAGACCTCTTCCAAGAACCCAGCTCCTGGAATAAGTGAGTGACACCCAGGCACCTGAGCCATTAGGAGGACGAGCTCTGGTGTTAGATTGCCTAGGTTCAAATCCTAGCTTTATGACTTGCCAGTTGTGTAACCTCAGTCAAGTATTTATCTCATTTTTTTGTGTTTTAGTGTCCTCACGTGTAAAATGGAGATTATATTAATCCCCTACCTTGTAAACTGCTGCAAGGAATAAACCAATGTACAAAAAATTCTTAGCATGGCATTTTAAGTTCTGATATATAAAAGGAACAATAAGTGATACCTATTATTATTATCTTTTGCAGGGCAAAGAAGTCTTCTGAAGCACAAACAGTTCAACCTCTCTGCATTGAGAGAAGTCAAGCCTTAATCATTGTCGCTCGTAAGTATTGCTTCAATACTGTATTGCATCTTTTTGTTTGAAATAATAAACTTCTTTGTTTCTAGAAAAGGAGGCTTGGTTGTTGTTTTACTTTTCAGAAATCCTTAAGGGGCCAAACCATCTTGTCCATTCTAGAGGGGGAATCCATGAGTCAGACACGTGGCTTGGGAGTGTCCTCACGCCTCTTCCTATGATCTTCCCTGTGCACAGCCAGTTCAACAAGACGCTCCCCCAACCTCCCCCGACACACCCAAGCCTGCTCTTACTAATGTCAGGAAGTGGCAGCATCACCCCACTAAGTCGCCTGTGACTTCTCTCACACTCAGAACTGGAATCCTGCCTTTCCTCTCAGCCCTCATGACATCACCTTGCTTCCAGATGCCATTTTCTCTCACCTGGGTTTGGGGTACTAGCTTCCTAAGTTGCTCACCTGCCAGTAGTCTTGCCTCCTTCAAGTCCACTGGCTTTGGTCCAAGAAGCTCGTTTCAGTGGATGGTGAGGGCCTAGGTCAGGCCAGAGGTTGAAGAGAAGAAAGGAAGTGGGGACAGGGAAGGCAGGGAATGCCTACGGAACTTAGCTGGGAAAAGAGGCGAGATCAGAGATGAGACAGGTTTTCCAGAGTGATCAGCAGTAAATTTCCTTAAAACAAACGTGATTATGGCCCGGGAGCAGGGGTGAAGGATGAAAAAGAAAGCAGCCTGTGTCCCGGGAGCTGGTACAAGAACAAAGGAAAGAATAGGGTCAGTTAGGGCTTCCATCGTGAAAAATTGGGGTGGATTTTTAGACATCATGATAAAAATACTTAAGATCATTTTATGCATTATGGTCTCAGTGTATAAATCAGCAATTTAGATAACATTTAATACAGTTCAAGGAAAAATTAGAGAACAGCACGTTATCTTTTTATTCCTTATTGAGGTACAAAATGAGGATTTAAAAAATCAGTGTAACAGATAATTTTAATTTGTTTTCAATTTCTATGCCCTAAATGAATGAGTTTTTTTTCTCAATACAAGGGCACTTTTCTTTCCATCATTGAGCACCCTGGAGGCAGTGAAATTCACATGTACCCCATCTCTCACAGAGGATGACAAAATGACACTTAGATCCAAGATAATTCTCACTCAGCCCTCCTTTCCTTGGCTTGTCAGGTTCCTGTTTTGTTTTAAGATAGTGGATTGAGATATTTTTTTTCTCTGTTAACTCTTTCTAGGCACTCCTGAATCCTAATTCTAGATTGAAACATCTCCCCAGGCAACACCAACACACCTTTAATTTTTGTGTTCTACGTCAAAGACCTCCTTTACCGAACTTTATCTTCATCCCAGCTGATTTTTCTGGTTTATAAATTTATCTTTAGTCAATGAACTGAAAAGTTTCATCTGCATGATATACCTCCCCAATGGTTTAATACCCCAGAGTTTACAAAATCCTTCCAGTGGATTGTTCCTCAAAGCTGTGAGGCAGCCTGCAAAGTTCTTTGTGGCTTCATCTTACAGAAGAACCAGCAACAACCACAGAGATGCTATGAGGTTTGACCAAATTTAAACATCTTAAAAAAAAGCCAATAAATATTTACAGATAGGCATCTGTTATCTTCTATAACTTAAATAAATGTTATTTATATTTAATAATTGGATAGAAGATGCAAGGATAAATTACGAGAACATACTATCTCTTAGGAAACATTTTTATTCTAGAATTTATGTGGGATAAACATGACCACTTATTCATTTTAGTTTATGTTTGATATATTTTATTTCATATCTTTATCCTATGCTCATAGAACAACTGGAATAAAAGAACGTACATAAAAATACATAGAATTTTTAGCATTTTTCATGAATTCTTCATATAATTTTGAACTAAATAGGAGAACTGAAAGTATTAAATATTTTTCTTTCTAGTTTATAAAAGAGCAGAAGCTAAAGCATCTTTTAAGATGACAATGTTGGGGCCAGCCTCATGGCATAGTGGTTGGGTTCATGCAATCTGCTTCGGCACCCCAGAGTCTGTGGGTTCGGATCCTGGGTGCAGACCCATGCACTGTTCATTGAGTAATGCTGTGGCAGCATCCCACACACAAAATGGAGTAGGATGGGCACAGATGATGGCTCAGGGACAATCTTCCCCCCCCCCCAAAAAAAAAACAGTGAAGACATACCAAAACATAGCTACAAAAATTGTGAGATATTAAAAAAAATGACATTGTTAATTAAAAAAATAGGAACTCAAATTTTATTTTTGGTATAATTAAAACTGAAAACAGTTTGATTTGTGGTAATATTGGGATTGTGGGTAAAATTTTCTCCCTTTTATGTCAATTTATGTTAAGGTTGTTACAGCTATCATGTATGATAAATAAATAAAGTTAAACTATTGAAAAAATCACATTATGATACATGTACATGAAATTATTTTTAAATTACTTCCATGTTTAAAAGCATTGAAAACTACTATAATGTCTCAACATGTTTGTAATTGCATCTGAGGCTAATAATTTTCAGAGGATAGGATTATTATTGTGGATAGGATTAAAGCTGGTAAAGAGTTTGATTGGTGGTCGATAACTGACCAATAGACAGATATAGCTTTTATCTAAAGGTAAATAATAAAGTATTTTAATTTAGTTGTGTAACACAAAATACAGTGAATTCTCGATTAGAACAAAATAAACCCACAAATTACCAGAGTTTCCTTTGGTCCATCTTTTAAGGGGAAACAGGAAAAATCAACAACATACGTATGCTCTGTGTCTAGATCCCCAAACTTTCTGTGTGTGTTTCGCTCTGCTAGAGACTGAGGTCAGTTGCTTTGCCTAGAAAATTTTTTATGAGGTTTGAAATTAAAGGTCAATACTGAGTTAAGCAAACAAAAAAAATCAATTGAAAACACTTGATGTCCCCAAAGGGAATCATAATTTTTCACTCAGTATAAATTAATGAGATGATGCATAGTAAGACAAACAGAATCATAGAACCACAACAGCATCCTGTCTTGTACATGGAGTAAAGATGAGAATTTTAGATATAGCCTGTGGGCTCTGCATGATATTTATTCTCTCAAACCATGTCACGTTGCCTCGGCAGTTTAGTTCAGCTAACACTTACAGATCTCCTGCTGGGGCTACACATTTTGCCAGGAGCTAGACTGCAAGATCGTCAAAATCGGTCCCTTTCCCTCTTGTCCCTTCTCCTCTCAAATAGAGCAACGATATTTTCTTTGCTTAGCCATTTAAACAACTGTGAAATAATGTAGTAAAGGATGTAAAACACAGCTGTATGTTTAATGAATAATTCGAAAGCAAATATAGGTCTAATCACCCCACTAGGAAATGAAATAATACAAACAGTAGCGAAACCATCCTCCAAGCGTGGAATAAGACCACGCCAGCACCCCACAAGCACCGACCAGTCCCTGTGCCCCTTCCCAGGAACATCCCTTTTCGTCTCCCCTAGAGGCAACTTCTCTCCTGATTTTATTTTATCTCTTTTTTGTTTTTCTTTCTAGTTTTTTTTTTAACCTTCTGTGCATGCAATCCCTAAATAATACAGTTTAGTTTTACTTGTTTTTTGAACTTATGTAAATGCTCCCATACTCTCCATATTCTTTTTTTTCTTGTTTCTGTCATTCGACGTTATAAGATTCATCCATGTTGTTGCATCAAGCTGAAGTTTATCTATTTTGATTGCTCTATACCACAGTTTATTTATCCACCCTACTGTTGATGGAAATTGAAATTGTTTCCATTTTGAGGCTCTTATGAACTATGCTTTACATGCTCCCTAGATCTCATGTGTATGAGTTTCAGTCTTGGTGAGTTTCACCTGGGGTGGAACTGGGTGGGCCTATCTCCCACTTTAAGTGTCAGACTGTTTTTCAAAGGTATTGTATTATTTCACATTCCCATTGCGACATACAAGATTGCCCACTAAAGAAGAGTGGTGTGTATGCTATGCTCCACAGAATCCTTCAGGGACTGCAGGATAGGGCAGAGTAGGAGTCGGTCAAGTTCTGTGTGCCCACGCCAATTCACACAGTGCAGCTTTCATGTTTTCCATACGGAGCATCAGCAATCTTTTACTGGAAAAAAGTTTGCAAAGCTTAAGAAAAAGGAATTGAAAATCATTGATCTGGAAGACAAATTATACACCTAGAATATTATAGCCTCGGTAAATGTTTGTTGAATGATGAATGACGAATAAACAGGTGAATGGGAAAAAAAGCCAAGGAATGAATAGATTTTCAGAAATGAGGGTTATAAGAGAACATCTAGTTCTTTCCAGCTATGGCCTTTGTTCACAGGGAGATAGGCTGTAGGGGGAGGTCACGTGAAGAGCAGGGATTTGTCTTGCTTTTATTTCTGCTTTCCAATAATCCAGAGAGGGGCAGAGGGAGTCAGCACATGAGAGAGGAGGTGGGAGAAAGAGAGCATAGAGACAGAGATGCATAGAGAGATGAGAGGAGGGAGGGAAGCAGCGAAGAAGAGGGGTAGTCTTTTTCTCTACAGGTCATCCTCTTCTATTTTCCTGAGTGAGTTCCCAGAGCACAGTCTGAAGACCAAGTTGCCAGAGAAACTCCGCTTCTCAGTCTCGTCATAGCTCAGTCCCTCTAGCTTTGACTTATTTTGTCCTTGATGCTCCTTGGGAGCCCGGGTTTGTGTTAGTCTGGAGAACCTCGCCATACTCCACTGGTCTCCCCAGCTGCCTTTGGCGGGTCCTTACAACTCCCTTAAACACTGGCCATAAGGACTTCCCCATGACTGGGCCACAGGGTTCCTCAGGAGGCCAAGGGCCTCCAGGAACTGTTCTCACCATTGATGTCCTTCTTGTTGATGTCCTCCACCCATATTAGCTTGTAGACTCTTTTATTCCAGGCAACCCAGCTAGCCTACTCATACTTAAATAATCCTGGATGTTATGTTGACCAAAAAGGAAAACATTCAAGAATCCTGGGAGCCTTTTATTTCAAAAATGATTAACTAAAAGGAATGTGATCTTCCTAATAACATTTCCCTGTCCTCATTTTATTCAAGGTGCCTGTATTATTTAAATTATATTGGTGATGAGAGTGGTGAGTTATCTGAAGATGATCAATACTATCCACTTTAACTTTTCTCTTTTCTTTAAGGCCCTATTTCTAGTTCATTCACTTGTGGGGATACAATTTTCCAATTTCAAGAAAGGCTTTTTTTCTCTTCAGAAAAAAAATGACGTAATTTTATTTAAAGTTAATATTAATATGGAATTCAAACCCATTCATATGGTAATTCCATCATTCAAATTTATGTCTCTAATTGAGAATATTACATTATCTGATCTAAGGATAATAAAAATGAATAGGGCTCTGGTCAGATCAAAGTGGATTTTCAACACATGCAACACCAAAACTAAATGGGGTAATTTAGTACTGCCTAATATAATATTCAATATTCATGGAATGCGTCCCTCAATTTCCTCAGACGAGGTATGATTCTCTCTAAAGGACAAACTGAATTAAAAAACACCACAAATGCTATTGCATATAAATTTTCCTGCCTGGAAATTCTTACCATATGTGAACTACTTTTCAAAGACATTCAGTCATTCATTCTATAACCATTTGTAGAGTGCCTATTAGGCACTATGTTAGGCACTGAGAATGCAAAAGCAAATAAAACAAAACAAGAAATGATTGATCCATTACTGATTATTTGGGTGGCAAAGAATTGGGGAAAGAGACTTAGAGAAGAAGTGAGGCTGCAATTAAAATTACTAAATAGTGAGATACCGGCTATGATCAAGGTAAACCTGGGGTGCACTGGGGATCTGGGCTGAGGGCAGCACATGGCAATGACAGGTGGGATTTGGGCAAACTTCCTAGAGTCGCTGAATCTGAAAAATAGTAAGAGCCAGGCAAAGAGAGACTGCAAGCACATTCCAAACAGAGGTGGGCAGGAAAGGCAAACATCGGGAAGTGAGAGAGAACATTTTGTGGTCCCAGAATTGCAAAGGACTTAGTATGACTAGAGATTAGAAGGAGAGGTGGAGAGTGGTAAGAGATGAGGCTGGAGAGGTGAGTAGATACCATCTCATAAAAGGCCTGTAGGCATTGTAGTGGGTTGAGTAATGTTGCCCCAAAATTCGCGTCTACCTGGAACCTCAGAATGTGACCTTATTTGGAAATAGGGTCTTTGCAACGTAATTAGTTAAGGGTCTGAAGATGAAGCCATCCTGGATTTAGGATGGACCCTAAATCCAATGACTGGTGTCCTTGTAAGAAAAAGAGGGGAGGCCGGCCCCATGGCTGAGTGGTTAAGTTCGTGTGCTCCAATTTGGCAGCCCAGGGTTTGCCAGTCTGGATTCTTGGTGCAGACCTACACGCTGCTCATCAAGCCATGCTGTGGTAGCATCCCACATAGAGGAACTAGAATGACCTACAACTGTGTGTTGGGGCTTTAGGGGGAAAGAAATAAAAAAGGAAGATTGGCAACAGATGTTAGCTCAGGGCCAATCTTCCTCACCAAAAAAAAAAAAAAAAAAAAAGCAAACATACTTTAAACCAAAAAAAAAAGAGAGAGAAAGAGAAGACTCAGAGAGACACACAGAAAAGAAAGCCATGTGAAGATGGAGGAAGAGTCTGGAGTGATGCAGCTCAAACCAAGGAATGTCAAGGATTTCCAGGAGTCACTAGAACCTAGGAGAAGGTAAGGAAGGATTCTTCTCTAGAGCCTTCAGAGGGAGTATGGTCCTGCCAATGCCTTGATTTTAGACTTCCAGCCTCCAGAACTGTGAAAGAATAAATTTCTGTCATTTTAAGCCACCAAGTTTGTAGTAATTTGTTACAGCAGCCCTGGGAAATGAACACCGTCATATTAAGGAGTTTGAACTGATGTAGAGATACCTACATGACAAGTGTCAGTCTTGACATGTCCTATGAAAAGATTTAAGCAAAGAAGAGACATTATCAAATTGGTACTTTGAAAAGGTCACTCTGGCTGCAGTGTAGAGGACGGACGGGGAGAAAGATGGAATGTAGGGACACACCGGAAGGATCCAGGAAGGGCAGCTTTAGCTAGAAAAGTGAGCGAGAGGAAGGAAGAGAAGAGGTTCGATTTGTGAGATATTAGATAGGTAGAATTGATAGGACTTGATCATCATTTTTTAGATGTGAGGATTTGTGCAGAGTGAAAAATCAAGGACTGACTCCTGACATATGGTCTACTTTCCCACAACCCCCTTCAAAGAGAATCTATTCTCCTCTACAGGTCCACCTAAGGTAGAGGACATGGGCGGACGTGTCTGCCCCACTTGACCCAGCTAAATTGGGGTAATCGGATTCTCTTTTGGTGTGAACTGGGATATTCAGGGAGCTCAGGGAAATGCTCTTGCGGGATTGGCTGAAAGGTCACACTGAGTCAGAGTTATAGTAACCTTAGTGAGGTATATATGAGCAGAAAAATCTAGTGCACAGAGGAAGGAAATAGATAAAATCCAAGGAAAACAATTTGGGAAAAAAAGTTTGAGAAGAGAGATTCCGTTGAGGCCTTGTTATCCTTCTTCAAATTGCCTTCCATGAGATTATCCTTAAGCATATGATAAATCTTTTTACTTGCAAAATTGAGTGGCTTTTCTGTTTTGTAATCACATTATCTCACACTGTCACACCAGGTCTATGGCTTGGATAACTGGATGGATAGCAGCACCATTCATCACGAGGGAAGTATGGAAGGAAAAGCAAGTTCTGAGGAAAAATTACAAGTGCAGATTTGGACATTTTGCCTTTGTGATGCCGATAGGACATCTAGGCAAGTCCGTGTGGACACAGAAGACCTTAGGAGAATGTTTTGGACCAGAGTTCAGCTCTGGAAGCCATCACCCTATAAAGATGAATTGGTTCCATTTTCTTTCAGGGTAAGTGGGCAAAGAGAGCTAAGGATGGTGAGCAGTCTGACATTTGAAGATCTTTTCTATTCCAGAAAGGAAAAGGACACTGCAGAGGAGGATAAGAAGGAATAGTCAGACAAGTAGAAGAAGAATCAGCAGAAGGAGGGTGGGTCAAGAAAGTCAAGAAAGGAAAGCATTTCAGGGAGAGCAAGAGGTGTGGTGAGTCCACTGGTTTTTAACAAGGAAGAAGCCACTGCTGACTTCGGCAAGAGGAGATTTGGAGAAGTTGTGGGAGTAGAGGAGAGACTGTGGGTGGAAACCATAGGTCATGTTTTCAGTGGACTGGCTGCAATGAGAAGAAAAGAGAGATGGAGGTAACTAGAAGGGAGCCTAGGAAAAAGAGAGGCGTCTGTTTGTTTGCCTAAGATGGGAGAGACTCAAGCGTGTTTACAGACGGAGGGAAGAAAATGAGTTGATAGAATTTAAAGATACTTGATAGGGATTCATTGATGAATTAAGGTCTCTAGGAATGTGGGAGAGAGAGATACAGTGCCTAGTTGAATAATTACCCTCTTTCACTGTGGAGAGAGGGATGGGGTAAAAAAAAAAGAAAGAAAAAAGGCAAGATTGCAAATAAATTTGTAGGTTGAGAAGAGAATTATAAAACAGAGGAATTTTTTCCTGATGACTTCTAATTTGTCTCTGTGTAGTAAAGTGAGGTACCAGAAATTAAATTTGTGTTAAGCGAAGAAATGTACCCAAAGGGTAATTTGGAATTATAAATTACTTAAGACACCCCCCACCCCCCTTCCAGACTAGCTCCAAATGTGAAACAGGTGTGAGCACTTGGAAGCACTTAGGAAGTGACCCAGAGAAGGAAAATCACCTCCGGGGGCGCGAAAGGATATATAAAACCTAAACGGGTTCTTTGTAAGATAAACAAAATGCAAACACCTTAGGTAACACACAGACACAGATGTGCACGTGCACTCACACATATATATACATACCGTTTTAAGTGTGGAAAAGGAGATGTGGTAGAGGTCAAAAGAATTATACAAGAGTACTTTGCGCATGCCTTGGTAGTAAATTGAAAATCTAGAGAAGAGGAATTTTTTCTAGCAAAATATAAATGACTAAAAGTTTTTTAAAACCCCGAATACCAATATCATAGAAAATACTGACTAAGCTAAATCTACTATTTGAAAAAAAGTGCCAACCGGTCTTTCCTTTATGAACTGTTTTTTAGGGTAACTGAAGAGTTGATAAAGGAAGCTTATTCTCTGTTGAAGAATTTCAGCTAATAAAAGCAGAAGGAATGGTGGAATAAGAAAATCACCATTTTTGGAAACTAACGAAACAACGGCTCTAAGGAATGCTCTATTAATGGCTGCTAAAACTACTAGGTGAATGGTTGATGGGGAACTTTATAATGATTGGATCAGCTGACAATACCTGAATGCACCCATCAATGTCAATATTGTTATAAGTGGGACACCAGACATTAAGGACAATCATGATATGACACCTTATGAAGTATACTACACCACCTATGAAGAATCTTCGACAAAAAAAAATAATTGAACTGACAGAAAATCAAGCGTTCATCTAAATTTCAGTCTACAAAAAATAAGAAAAGAGGAACAAGTTGTGCAGCACTACAAAGAAGCAATCAACCAATTCCAGAATCTAGAACATTCTATAGGACAGACAACCTGATTTTTCAACAAATAAATGTCATGGGGGGGAGATAAGAGGGAATTTTTATAAATTAAGAGAGAATCAAGAGACAGATTAAGCAAAATACAACATTGCAGACCTTGTTTGGATTCTGATTCAAACAAACCAACTGTAAAAGGATGTTTTTTAAACAACTGAGAAATTTTTGTTATGGATGATAAGGAAACCACGTTTTAAAAAATAGACTTCATTTGTTAGCGATACATAGTGAACTATTTAAAGATGAAATGACATGAAATCTCAGATTTGCTTTATAATATTCCAGCAAAATAAAAGTGGAAGGATAGACGAAACACGAATGGGAAATTGTGATAATTGTCAAAACTAGGTGGTAGGTACATAGGGTTCACTATACTATTTTCTCTACTTGAACTTATTTGAAATTTGTCATAATAAAATTGTTTTTAAATAATGAAAAAAGCAACGTCTTGACAATGTTACTGAATTCCCTCTAATCCTCAAAGCACAGATAATTCCTATGTTTTCCAAATTATTCCAAAATATAGCAAAATATGAGAATCTTCACAATAGTTTTACAAATCCAGCATAGTCAATATCAAATCTTGAGAAAGAAGACAAAAAAAGAAAGCTATATTTTATATATATTTTTAAAATACAGGATGTAATGAAACAAATAAAAAATATTACCTCAATAGATATTGTCTCATTAAATGTGATTATTCCTAAAATTAATTTGTAAACTTAATGCAACACCAAAAAAATGTTTTTCTCCTTTTAATTGGATCCTAAAATTTATATGGAAGAATAAATATGTGGAAAATAGCTAAGAAGCATTAAAAAAGAGAGAGAGAGAACAAAATTGTGGGAGAAGTTGCACATTCAATATTGGAATACAATATAAAGCTAATGTAAAATTAAATCCATATGGTACCGGTGAAGGAACAAAATAGAATTTAGAAACAGATATAGTATAAATGAAAACTCAATACGTGGCAAAGGCGATAATTCAATTCAATGAGAAAAGGCTGAATTATTTAATGAACAGTGTTGGTGCAACTGGGGAGAAACTAAAATTAATTCTACATTTTATAATATCAGAAAAATTAATTCTGGGGCCGATCCAGTGGCATAGTGATTAAGTTCACAAGCTCCACTTTGGCTGCCTAGTGTTTGTGGGTTCAGATCCTGGGCACGGACCTACACCCCACTCAACAAGCCATGCTATGGTGGCATCCCAATACACAGTAAAGGAAGATTGGCCCATTTGTTAGCTCAGGGCCAATCTTCCTCACCAATAAATAAATAAACAAACAAATAAATAAATTCTGGTTGGATCAAAGGCATAACTACAAACAATAAAATAAGAACAATTTTGCAAGAAAGTGTAAGAGTCTACACGAGCCGTCTAAGGGCATGGGTGATATTAACCAAGCCTGAGAACCCAAAATCAATAACAGAAAAGGTGAATATATAAAAACAAAAAAATTTTTATAGCAAAAGATAGCATAGGTAAATAAATGAAGAAAATAATAAGTATGGAAATGTATTTGTGAAATAATATAAATCCAAATAACCAAGTAATTTTTTTTTTTTTTGAGGAAGACTGGCCCTGAGCTAACATCCGTGCCCATCTTCCTCTACTTTATATGTGGGACACCTACCACAGCATGGTTTGTCAAGTGGTGCCATGTCCGCACCCAGAATCCAAACCAGCAAATCCCAGGCTGCCGAAGCGGAACGTCTGAACTTAACCACTGTGCCACCGGGCTGGCCCCAAGTAAATGCATTTTAAAGTGCTCTGACTTATAGATAGTCAGTGAAATGCAAATTAAAGTACAATGAGATACCACTTTTCACTCATGTGATTGGCAAAACATTAAAAACATCAATATGTCTATTACTTATGGAGATTAATGGAAAATGTTTCACAGACAGTTGGGGAAACATGAATTAACACACTTTGGAAAACAATCTGGTAATTTCCATTTTATCAAGTTGAGTCAGAAAATATATTTTTTCAAGAGTGGGATTAGGTGAGTAGGAAGCTATTTAACTTATTTTCTGAGAGAATATATAACATTAACACCTAAACTAAATAAGAGCAGTGTATTTGTTTTCCATTGCTGTTGTAACAAATCACCACAAACAGCTTAAAACAACACAGATCTATTATGTTACAGCTCTGGAGGTCACAAGTCTGAAACGGGTATCATTGGGTTAAATTGAGGTGCTGGCAGGCTGTGTTCCTTTGGAGGATTAGGGAAGAATCTATTTTCTTGACTTTCCCAGCTTCAGGAGGCCACCTGAGCTCCTTGGTTCATGATCCCCTCCACCTTCAAAGCCAGCAGTGGCTGCTGGAGTCTTTCTCATGTCACATCATTCTGACGTTGACTCTTCTGCCTCCCTCTTCCACATTTAAGATCCTGTGATTACACTGGGCTCACTCAGATAATCCAGCAAAAATCTCCCTATTTTGAGGACAGCTGACTAGCAAGCTTAATTGCATCCACAGCCTTGATTCTCCCCTGCCGTGTAACATAACAGATGCATCGGTTCCAGGGATGCGGTCGTGAACATGGTTAGGAGACCACTATTCTGTCTGTTACAAACAGTACAAGAAAAAATAATTACAGCTAGGCTCACTAACTGTCCTGGTTTGCCTTGGACTGAAGCGTTTTCTAGGACTTGGAATTTGTGGTTTAAAACAGAACTAGACAGTTCTGGGCAAACCAGGACAACTGGTTACCCCCAAGTGGGTCAGTATGACTTGTGAACATAGATCCAAAAATCTCAAATAAAATTTTAGCTCACGGACGCAAGGCTGTTTTCACATCACATAATTTTTCCATGTAATTCACCTCATTTATAGATTAAGGAGGAAAATTCCACAAATATCTCAGTAGATCAGAAAACGCTTTCGATAAAATTGATCACTTACATACGATTAAAAACAAACTATTTTTTAAAAATGAATAGAAGAAAACTTAACTGGAAAAAGAGTACTTATCAAATACCTATGGCAAACACAATTGTTAATAAAACATTTCAAAACACACTCCCTGTAAAATTGAGAATCAATAAGCATATCTTCTGTATCACCACTATTGTTGACCATAGTACCTGACCAATAAAATAAGATTGAAAAAAGAAATAACATATGTCTAAGGATTGGGAGGGATGAAATTGTCATTACTTGTAGATGATATTATCGTTTACAGAGAAAACCCAAGAGAATCAACAAGATTGCCAGATACAAGACCAACAGGAAATAT
Organism: Equus quagga; assembly: GCF_021613505.1. Classification (NCBI taxonomy): domain Eukaryota; kingdom Metazoa; phylum Chordata; class Mammalia; order Perissodactyla; family Equidae; genus Equus; species Equus quagga. The sequence continues at coordinate 79,041,418 of NC_060275.1, forward strand.
AGTAGAAAATAAGATACAATTTGCAGTAGCAACAACAATACAAAGTACCTAGGAATTAAACTATCAAAAAATTCAAAGAGTTATATGGGAAAATTCGAAAGAAATTACTATTTAGAATATACAAAGGACTTTGCAAGACAGTGAGAAAAATAAATCAACAATCAGGAAATCCAGTAGGAAATGGGCAAAGGAGAGAAAATGTGAATTAACAGGTATGAGAAGAGCTACTTAATTTCACTACTGAGCCTGTCACATTGGCAAGTAAGAATGTAACATAAGGATTTAGGGAAATGAGAAATCTCAAATATTGCTGTGTGAGGTGGTATAGTCCTTAATTAAGTATGTATACTCTTTATGTAGAGACAGCAATCCTACTTCTGGGAACTTAACTCTGAAACTTTTTCACACACGTCCTCAAGGAAACAGATAAAAGAATGCTCATACGGAAAAAGCACTGAGAAGACATATATACACTAGGATGAGGGCTTCTAGAAAAGAGAAAAGGAAATGGGAATAGCAGTAATTGGGGAAAATATAAAACAAAAGGAGGGCCTTGAATGAACTAATAATGATAGTGTGTCATCAACTGAGGAGTATGACCAATTCACTTCAGTACATGTGATGTCACAAAAACATAAATACCTCATTCTTTGACACAGTAATCCCACTTTCAGTAATTTTTTTCTTTGAGGAAGATTAGCCCTGAGCTAACTACTGCCAATCCTCCTCTTTTTGCTGAGGAAGACTGACCCTGAGCTCACATCCGTGCCCATCTTCCTCTACTTTATATGTGGGACGCCTACCACAGCATGGCTTTTGCCAAGCGGTGCCATGTCCACACCCGGGATCTGAACCAGCAAACCCCGGGCCACCGAGAAGCAGAATGTGCGCACTTAACCACTGTGCCACTGGGCCGGCCCAGTAATTTTTTAATAGAAACAAATGTATTAGTATAGAAAGATATATGAACAAGGATGTTTATTGTAGCATTTTTTTGTAATAGCAAAAATTAGGACTTGACTTGTGCATCCATCAACAGGAGAATGGTTGAATAAATTACAGTCTGTCCACTTAATGGAATATTATGCAGCTATTGAGAAGAATTAGTTAGAGCTATATATATTGATCTGGAAAGATGTTCATGAAACTTTAAGTGAAAAATGCAAGTTGCAAAGTAATAGGCATGCTATTATCCCATTTATTGTAAATAAATAAATACAGAGAAAAAAATTCCAACGTATGTATATTTCTGTGCTGGTCAGTGTCTAATCAGAAAAGAGAAATCATACCAGTTTTATGAAATGGAAAAAATTAAATATAAAATAAGGATAAACTATCAATTTGCTGACTAGATAACCAAAGGAGAACTGGGAGATCTCTAAGTTAGTGGGTGTGATGAATCTGGTTCTGCAATTGTTGGTAAAACTGCAAACCGGATTCAGCTACTGCCTGGGGCCATGGCTGCAGCTGCAGGAGTGAAGAAACATTGCTCGGATGATACTCATGGGATCTGTTAGCAAACCGGAAGTAAACAAGGATCCTGACAGGAAGCCAGAGAGCAAAGGAGAAATGTAGTTTGCAGAGTCACAATCCTAGCATCATAAAACAGGGGGGAGGTTGGAGCTGAGAGACAAGGGTTTAATAACTGACACCATATGTTTGCACACAACCGTGTGGATATGAAGAAAAGCATTGAATGATACCGATCAAACTGTTCATAGGAACAGCAATTACCTCAGAGGTAAAAGGAGACTGAGAACTTTAAAAAGAGAAAAAAATAACAACTCCCATGTAGTGTTTGATGGATTACAATGTGTATGTACTATTTACTTAATAATCATTTTAAACCCCCCACATAGCCAACGAAGCAGAAAAATAAAGAAAGATTTAAATTAGAAGCAGAAATAGTCACCCTGAGGTGTGCCCTGGGAAGAGAACAGCTCTGTCTCTGTGTGGTGGGAGACGCCTGAGCTGTCAGCGCCCTGGGACCTGAGAGCGAGCTGCTCAAGGGACCGGATTGCACCAAGTATACAGCCAAATTTATGCACTGGATTTTTAAACTGTTTCTACAACTGTGGCAACTCATTGATGATTGTTGAATCTGAATAATGGGTACATGGGGATTCATTGTATTGTTCACTCTACTTTTGCGTAGGTTGATATTTTTTCATGATAAATACTGAAAAAAGAAGATTCTGATATAATCCACGAATTATTTTATGATCACAGACCATGAAAGGAACAAAATAGATGCATTTTTCCTATCTTGAAGAGAATCTGGCAATTCCTTTATACTTGTTGAATTAATTACAATAGGATCAGTTACAATGTTGATGAGCAAATTCAAATTGAACTTTCTGTAACAAACAATGAGGAAATAAAATTTCTCAAAGCAAACAAGTAAAACAAGCATCATTGCCTCAAAATTAAGGGTAATATAACAATAAAGCACTGTAGTTAAAAATCAAGATGGAACTTGTAAACATCTTACATGCTAGCCAAGAATCAAATTTCATCATGATCAGAAACATAAATCTGTCAAGAAGGGACCTTCAACCCAAGCTGGCTAATGTTTACATTTTTAGTGTCCTCAAAATATCTGATTGGTTAATAGAGTCTATTTTTGATCTTTATCTGTATAACAAGACGCAATTGCCAGTTCAGTGTTTTGTAATCTTAATGTCTGTTTCAACATCTCATCTACCCAAGGTTCCTGTTATTGAAACATATGGCACCTCTGGTACAATCTGGAATTCAATTTAATCAATGCTGAATCAAAAATATTTAGGTTTATATATATATATTTTATTTCCTCCGCTCTGGGATTAGAACTTTGAGAACCTAAGAGTATGGCAGGCTGGGAAGAGATTAATACTATTTGAGGGAGATTGCCATCTCTTGAAGATCCCAGGCAGCCCCTGCAGGATCATCAAGGGAGTTGGCAGCAGTGGGTCACAATTCAACAAGTTGGATCATGTAGGGTTAAGTATCAATAATACACACACACACTTCTTGTGTACCCACAAGAAGTCATGGAAGTGGGTCCTAATCAGACTCCAGAGCCATCTTTATTTGGGTGTGGAAAGTAGACTGACCCTCTTTTGGGTGTGAAAACCCCTAGGGCTTTTAGACAATTCAGAGAGAATGTAGAGACTTCAAGAAGGAGATAACTGAAGTTCCTGCTAGAAAGGCTTGTTGACTATGGGCTCTGCAGTGTCCTGATACCCAGAGGGTGTGGAGCACCTCCAACTGAATACACTGATGAGGCGCAGTCAGTGTCTTCTTCTGAGGCTAAGGAGAGGTCTGTAGAATAGAGGCGTTAAGGAAAAGTGGTAGAAGTTTGAAATAGCTGCCAAGAGGAATGGGAGAAAAATCTGATAAAGCATTCACTGAAGGACTCTTGGGCTGTGAGGAAGGATAAGTTGAGGCTGGAGAACCTTATTGAATGATTTTCTCAGCAGCCCTAAGGCAACTTGAGTTTGGGGCTGAGAGGATGGATGGATAAAGACTACAGTATGATGGGACACAAAGCGGCAAAGGTGGTGAGATCATTGATGAGACAATGATTGAACTGATACAATCTGGGGTATCAGCTGTGTAAAGAAAAGAGCGAAGACAGAAGGGTATGAAAGTTAGAGGGAAACACAGGAGGCAGTCCCTGGGAGGCTTGACTTGATCAAAGGCCAAGTGGAGGAGTAAGATGTGGAGAGCTAGAAGGTTGTGCTCAGTGAGCAATTTACTGGAATTCAATATATCAGAGGTGGAGCAAATATATGTGCAAAGGTCCCCAGGTGTGCCTATGAGAGGAGGTAGTTGTTATGGAATAAAGGTCATTACGCATACGGATGTTAAAACTGATGGCAAATAGAAAGAGAATGACTCTGGCATGAATTTCAGACAATACCAGAAGATTGATAGATGACAGACTTTGGGCACATCATGAGAAGGCAGGATCCTTTAGAAAAGACAACAATGCTGGGAAAAGTAGCAGGCAGCAGGAACAGAGGAAGACCAAATATGATATGGATTGACTCCATGAAGGAAGCCACAGGCACGAGTCTACAGGAGCTGAAGATGGCTGTTGAGGACAGGACATTGTGGACATCACTCACCCACAGGGTCTCCAGAAGTGAGAGCCAGCTTGACGGCATGTGACAACCTCAGTCCCAGCCTCTGATCTCCATTCATTGCATTCCGGAAGCCTGGAGAGGAATTCGAGGACTCTGGTCCCCTATTCTTGAATATTCCCCACCACCTCTATGCTTACCCCTTCACACACACACAAGCCCACACACCCCAGTGGCCTCTCTCATTCTAAATTAGGAAAGAGCAGCTGAGAGATCCTAAACATAAATCTCTCATTAATTCAAAAAAGAAAAAAGTGAAATTTATAAGGAAGATGAATGGTTTATCATAATATTATGAGTCAAGAAATGAGCACCTTTCTTGCAGGTTTACTTTGTGCTTAGCTTGGAGTTTAAGTGTATAGACTTTGGAGTCCAGCAGTCCAAAGACCAGATCTGCCACGTAACAGCTGCGTGAGCACGGCAAATTACTTTACTCCCAAAACTTCAGATTGGTGTCTTAAAATCATGATAATACTGTCTACTGCATGGAGTTGCCATGAGGATTAAATGAGACGCTCCTTGTGAAGTATAAAGTACTTAGACTAGTAAGCGCTCAGTTTCTGTTAGCTGTTATCGTTCTTCTCCTTCCTCCATCCTGAGGCATTTTCCTCACAGTGTCCTCTTTACTCATTCAAGAATGAAGAGAAATTCATCCACATCTAGTGTTTGCCGGAGAATGTGATGAGTCCAGCTCATACCAACTCGGGTTGTGTGCTTCTCTTCCCAGCTTGGGCTTCAGTGGTGTTGATAGCTGAGATCCACGGAGTGGGAGTATTTGCATCATGGACATCGGCAAATAATGACAAAACAGGACTTTTGGGGGGGAGTTTGCTGTTTTTCTCAGTGGCATAGGAAGGAAGAGCATTTGATTGAACTTTTCTAGATGATTCCACTTGACTTATACTTAGTGGAATTTTCCCCTTGATTCTGCCCATAGGTTAACTGACAGTTTTTAATTTTGATTTTGGTATTCACCTTCTTTCTTCTTCTTAAGTATTTCGATTGGAAGTTGAAAAAGCTTATATCAGGATATGCTAGCTGAATGCCATTTTATATTAGAAATTGTGCTAAGAGACACTCAGTTTTACTTACAAACTTTATTTTTGTTCCACCCCTTTTCATGCCCTCCCCCAAAAGTTGTTATTAAATAGAATTATTTTGCGTTATATTTCCTTACAGAAAGTACAGATAGAAAGGACAGGATCCAACTCAACCTAGAGTTTCTAGGAATTTACTGGAATGTACAATAGTGCCCCTAATAAAAAGAGTCCTCCAATATGCACAAATTAATAAATAAAATTATGAACTCTGCCTATGAGAGCTGAGAGCCAGGAAATACTCAGATGTGATAAAGTATGTTTTCAAAAATTACCTTTTAACCTGAATAGATAAAGCCTATATTCAAATTGATATTTTAAAATCTCCCCCAAAACTAATGGATTTAGGTCAAGCAAGAAACAAAGCCCAAAATCAAGTATGTACTGGATACCATCTACCAAATAATTTCTGGCAGAGAAAAAAATCTTATCAAAAGCTATAACAGAAAGACCTGTATTTTAGGAAAGTCCTTAGGAATGGATATTATACAATGGATAGTGGATATTTTCTGAGTAAGTTCTGGCGATTAGAAAGTGAACAGAAAAAGTAACAAGGAGGGTATCGGTGGGTTATTTAAAGGCTGGTCTTGTGCTCTGGAGCTCTGTGGACTGTGTGTGGGTGCTGGGAGACAACACGTGAGGCTGTAGCCCTCCTCTGAATTTCTCATCAACAGGCAGCCTAGGAGGATGAATAATGTCAGTTTGATTTACTTTACCTGCTTGCTGCCAGGTAGTGATTAGCTGCCGTGAGGAGTAACCTGTCTCGGGTGAGTGAGTCACCAAGTTGTTTTATTTTTGTAGGAGTAACGCCTTCCCTTCAATGTGGAGGGAGCCAGATGAGTGTGAGCTAGGCTTTTTTAAACAAATCGGAATCCTTTAATACGGCAGTAGGCGCCAGCTGGGGTTCATCAGGAGTAAGGCGTGCCAAAGTAACCTCATTTCCTTCCTTACAAGAGATTAGTAGAAGGGAGGGAAGCTATTGGTCGTTATTTCTTGGTTTAGTTAGACACCTGACAAAGAAAATCACTATATCCTTATGGAGGAGTCCAGAAAATGTGATGTGGAAGACAATACAACGGATTATGTGGACTAGATTCTTAGCTAATTTAATAACAGTGCCAAACATCTCTGATTAATAACCCGTGTTGGCTTGCAGGTTTTTTCTTTTAATAGTTTTATGCAGGACTCACTAAGTATTCTTATTTTTATTAGGTACCTCCGTGAAGACCTGGAAGAGATCCTTACCAAATAGGTGGATGAATAAAAGCTGGAGCAATGGATTACAGGTTGGGTGATAAAACCAAGACCTCCACAGACCACGTGAGAAACTCTCAAAAGGTCAAATGTGGTGTGGATCAATAAGTCTATACTTAAATTGTAAAGATCAGCCTCACAAATAGAACTCGAGGGTGAGCTAGAACAGAAAAAACTTAAAACAAATCAAGTGAAGGGTTTTGTTGATTTCAAGTTTATGTTACCTAGCAGTTTACCACTAAGAAAAGGCAAGTGCGACCTTAGGTTGTGTTAATAAAAGTATAGCCAAAGAGGAAGGGAGCCCAGTGTCTTCTGTAATCATCAGACCACAGTCATCAGGATCACTTATTACCGTGATTCAGGCCATCGTTCTAGAAGTTATGGGACTCCAAAGATGGATCAATCGGAGTTACTTCAGGAAGCTTCCAGTTTACTCAGAGGATGAGTCTGTACTTTAATAACCACAGCAGAAGACAAGAACCGAGATAGCGTAAGAGAGGTACGAGCAAAGTTGTATGTAAATTCGGAGAAGCCACAGATCATTTCTAGGAGTAGGGGGGTCAGGTAGGGGTAATGAGCAAGAAATGCTCATTGAGCAGAAGGCATAGCTGGAAGAGAACATGGTCAAATCTCTTGTGTCATGTATGAATCTTGCAGGGGGCTTGGTGTCTGCGGCCAGCAGACATTTGTTGCATGACTACAAGAGAATCAACTTAAAATGTCAGAGGCAAAATGAACCTAATCGGAAATTCTGAGTGCAGAAATAGTACAGAAAGTAGTTAAGTTTGGCTGAGTTTGTCAAGGGTAGTAGTGTGAAAGGAGACTGAAAAGGTAAATCGGAGCCAGATAATTGTGCTTTATTAATATCAATGGGAAGGGACCTCAGATTTTCAAAGAGGTCCTTTCTCCTCAAACAAGGATTGAATTCCCCAGCTTTGCCTCTGATCTCCAACCATCACAGTCTTAACTCTGGATTATTATGCTCCAACTCATACCACTGTGGATTTGATGCCTCTTGCTATACAGAACTATACATAACTCCGATTTCCCATATCTCTGCTTTGCATTCTACCTATTCTCTCTCCAAACCCAATCCCCGTCCATTCGTGTCTTCTTGATACCTGTAACAACTACATCTCATGCAGAAGACCCTGCATGACAAGCAAAGATGTTTGCATTTTACAGAGTATACACAGGAGTGGCATAATCACAGAAGTGATTTGAGCAACGAATCAACCATAAAGGGTAGATAGAATGGAAGGTGGAAGATTAAGGCAGAGAAAGAGATAATGAAGGTCAGATTTAGGGTTATGCTTATAGGAATATAAAAGAGGAAGCAGTTTTAAAAGATGCCCATAGTCACCTCTAAAACAAGATCTTACTTGCTGGAAATACTGTACACATTCCTGCTGGAGTTAGGAACCAGGCAAAAATGATCGCCATCTCCACCGCAAATTAACTCTCTTAGACTTCAGCCTACATAAGCACTCAGTGGAAAACAATTAGAAGGTTAAAAATTGAATGGGCCGGCCCTGTGGCCTGGTAGTTAAGTTTAGTGCACTCCACTTTTGCAGCCTGGTTTGGTTGCCTGGTGTGAACCTACACCACTCGCTGCTGGCCATGCTGTGGTGGCAACCCATATACAAAATAGGGGAAGACTGGAGCAGATGTTAGCTCAGGGCAAATCTTCCTTAGGCAAAAAAAAGGAATATTAGCAGTGGATGTTAGCTCAGGCAAAATCTTCCTCAGGAAAAAAAAAATGGAAACGAAGGCACAAAACTGTCTTTATTTCCAGATAATATTATAATTTACCTGAAAAACATAAAACTCTAAAGTTGAAAGCAGAATGAAACAAATCAATTTAACTGTATATCAAGTTGGTGATACAATCATAAAGAGGAAAGAATTATTTCTACAGTCTTCAGAACATAGGACTCTGACTATGTGTCCTTGGTGAGATATACCATAAGAATAAAGAAGAATGGCAAAGAAATCTTGTGCTTTACTTGTAGCAACTTTGGTATTGCCATTGATATTATAATTTTGACACTACTTCATGTACATCATGAGATAAAACAAAAAATAAATAATTATGTTGACATTATCAGGAACCAGTATTTTCAGCGTGAGAAAAGAGATATAAATATAAAATCAAAGAAGTTAAGAAAAGCTTATGTCACTCTTGGCAACCTAAGAAGGGAACGGCATCAATTTGGTAAGGCACACGTACAAGACAACAATAAAACAGCTATTGTCACTTTAATGTGAACCTGCTAAACTGGGAACAAGACAATAATATCTATTCTCACCACTTCTATTCACGTGGTACTAGAGATCCTAGCCAGTGCAACAAAACAATAAAAAGAAATAAAAGGCATACAATTGTATAGGAAGAAGTAAGATTCTCTTTGTTCACAGACGATTTGATTGTATACGTAGAAAATTCGACTGAGTCTGCTGCCAAACCAACGTGGGTTTGCCTCCTGGCAGTTAAAATCAGACTCTCCACCAGGAGTAGTTGTCACGCGAAGTAGAGCTTCCTTGCAGCAAATAGGAGACCACTTGGAATAATTTCCAAAGTCGTGGCTCCCCAGGCAAAGGACAGCAGGGGCCTTTTATTTCGGATGGGGAATGAATATTCAAAAGGGAGTGGTGGGTATTCGCTTGTGCAGGCTCAGCTGGAAAACATGCTTCCACATACATGTGTGTTAAGTAAAGGGTGACTTCAGGTCATCTCTCGGCTCATCTGGCCAGGCCCTGCTCTTGCGTTGGGGCTCAGTCTGGTTCAGGGTGGTGGGTGGTTGCAGCTCTTAACATAACAAAAAAGAAAAAACAATTTGGAGAAACAGTTAAATGCTTCTGAAACCTCCCTTGAGTTCCTCTGAGCAATTAGTCAGGGACAAGGCTAGAGATAAATTTTGAGAATAGTAAGTTGAATTTAGCAACGGTATCTGGATACAAGGTCAATAGGAAAAATATTATATTTTTACAAATTAGCAACAACCAACTAGAAACTCTTTACTAGTCACCCTTTATTTAACACGCCAGGTATGTGGAAGCATGTTTTCCAACTGAGCCTGAGCAAGCAAATACCCACCTCTCCCTTTTGAATATTCATTCCCCATCTGAAATCAACTAGGAAATAAAAACATTAAAACTACCATTTACAATAGCACAGAAGAACATCAGATACCCAGGAATGAAGTAAATCAAAGATATGCAAGACTTCTGTGATGAATACTACAAAACATTACTAAGAGAAACTTCAAAAGACCTAATTAAATAGAGAGAGAGACTATTTCAGGAACTAGAAGACTCAACTGTTAAAATGTCAGTTCTCTTCTGGTTTTTTTTTTGAGGAAGATTAGCCCTGAGCTAACACCTGCCACCAATCCTCCTCTTTTTGCTGAGGAAGACTGGCCCTGAGCTAACATCCATGCCCATCATCCTCTACTTTATATGTGGGACGCCTACCACAGCATGGCTTGCCAGGCGGTGCCATGTCCGCACCCAGGATCCGAACCAGCCAACCCCAGGCCATCGAAGCAGAACATCTGAACTTAACCGCTGTGCCACTAGGCCAGCCCCTGTCAGTTGTCTTCTAATTGATCTGTAGATTTAATATAATTCCATAAAAATCTCAGCAGGTTTTTGTTTTTTTAAATATTGGCACCTGAGCTAACATCTGTTGCCAATCTTTTTTTTTTCTTCTTCTTCTTCTTCTCCCCAAAGCCCCCAGTACATAGTTGTATATTGTAGTTGTAGGTCCTTCTGGTTGTGCTATGTGGGACGCCACTTCAGCATGGCCTGATGAACGGTGCCATGTCTACACTCAGGATCCAAACCAGCAAAACCCAGGGCTGCCAAAGCAGAGCATGCAAACTCGACCACTCGGCCACGGGGCCAGCCCCTCAGCAGGTTTTTAATAGGAATTCACAAGCTGATTTAAAAATTTCTATAAAAAAACAAAGATGTATAACAGTTGATCTTGAAGAGGAATGGATTTGAACGACTAAGCTACCAGATGTCAACAATTAGTCTCAAACTTAATCTAAAAGACTAATTAAGACAGTGTGCTATTGACATAAGGACAGACAAAGAGCTCAACGGAGTAGACAGTGCAGAAATAGACCCAGGCATATACAGTGGCTTGATTTACAACAATGTCACCAATGCAATTCAGTGGGGGAAAAGATGACTTTTTTTTCAGTGAGTGGCCTTGGAACAATTTAATATTTACGTGGAATAAAAAGATCCTAGTAGCATGCTCTACCTTATAACATGCTCAGAAATTAATTTGAGAATACATCATAGATCTAAATGTGCCAGGTAAAACTATATTTCTTGAAAAACACATAAGATAATATATTCATGGAATTGGGATAGGCAAAAAATTTATAGCTAAGACACAAATGAATTAACCATAAAAAAAGAAAAGCTGACATATTGGACTTCATCAAAACTAGAAACTTCTGTTCATCAAAAGCACCATTAAAAGAGAGAAATAGAATCATATGTCTACAAAGAGAATTGTACTAGAATATTTATAGCAGTCTTACTCATAACAGCCAAAAGCTGGAAATGGCCCAAGTGTCCATCAACAGGAGAATGGATAAATAGACTGTGTTCATATGGGTGATCACTGGACAATCCTTTCAACTTTTCTATATTTTTGAAATTTTTTGTAATAAGATTTTGGACAAAAAAGTACAGGAAAGCAACAAACACAATGGGTGCTAAATATGCTTTTTATTTATCCCCGGGTATTTAGATCTGGGATGAATTTATGAACTGGCAAAGACACACATCACATTATGTAAAATCATTTCTATTTTATGTTTTATATAGCATATCTGGGTATTTTTAAATTTAGTATATATATTTTAATAAATCATGAATTTTACTTTCTCATATGGTATAAAAGAAAAAGAAGCATATGTACATCCTGTTACTGCAGCTGCATCTGTAATAGATCCAATGCCAATAAGATATTTTCAATAAGATCTTTAAAGGTATATGGAATTGTCTGACTTTTCTATAATTACTCTTTGAGGGCATATTACCACATAAGATAGTTATTTGAGGGTTTTTTGGGGGTTTTTTTGAGGAAGATTAGCCCTGAGCTAACATGTGCCACCAACCCTCTTCCTTTTTGCTAAGAAAGACTGGCCCTGAGCTAACATCCATGCCCATCTTCCTCTACTTTATATGTAGGACGCCTGCCACAGCATGGCTTGACAAGCAGGGTGTAGGTCCGCACGCAGGATCCGAACCCCCGAACCCCAGGCCGCAGAAGTAGAATGTGCAAACTTAACCACTGCGCTGATAGTTATTTTAAAAGCATGGAAAATACAGAAATAACTGTAGTCAGCCGTAATTTGGATGTACTTCTTGCTACTTAAGTTGGAAATTTCTTATATTATTGAAACTATTTCTAGAATTTTTTAACCCAAAAACGCAGGAAGTATTTTCACAGAAATAAATGTACAATGATTTAAAATACAAGAAAATGAAGGTGATTCATGGCTTTCCAATACAAATACGTGAAGACAAAATTTTTTAAGAAGTACATAGGATAAGAATTGGCTCTAAGAGATGAGGCACTGATACGAGTCGGAGACAGCACAGAGTGCCAGACCTGGGTGGACACAGGTCTACTGACTGAACAGACCATTGCCCAGAATGCCAACTCTGCCCACAAGCCCCTCTCAGGGGTCCCTTTCCTGACCCGCCAGCCCGGGGGCGCTCCCGCCCCAGCTGACTGTAGTCGGTTGTCTCAGAGGGGTTGCAGCGATTTTCTGGACCAATTGATTCTCTCTCTGGAGCAGTTTGGAAAGTTTCAAGACATAGCTGAGCAGTTGGCAAATCAGAGTGGAAGCTGAACTCACACAGAGGGCAAACAATATGCAAATGCCACAAGGGAGCAGTGAGTAAGCCAAAGCCGTCAATCAGCAAAAGCCATCAACACAAGAAAGAACAGTGGATAGTTGGTTGACAGGAGAGGGAAGAAGCAGAAATGGATTTGAACGGTTGATAGTGCCTGCCGCTTGCCAGGGAATGTCCTAAGCGTTTTATATGCGCTAACTCATTTAATCCTTAATTGAAGGCAGATGCTTTTATTCTTCTCATTTCTACAGATGAGGAAACTGAGGCAGAAAAGCGTTAAGTGTCTTGACAGTCTGGGTGCAGGGGCCCTGCTGTTAGCCACTACACTGTGCAGCCCCACCCAAGGCCCACTAGGAGGGGGGAGCTTCCCTGCAGGGGCAGCTCAGTGCTGCGCCACAGAGGATTCAGGCCCGGCTCTGGAGCTGTTCCCATTTTTCCCCATGAGGCCTACTGTGGGACCTGTCCTGGGTTATTTTTCCTAAAGTCTGGCTCTGTGCCTGAGGGTCTTATAACACCCACGGATGGAGGAGAAAGAATGGCCACCAGGAGGGAAAGAGTTGTAGTGCTTTGAGACCCTTATCAGAAAGGGCCTTATAAGCCACGTTAAGGTGTTTGAACTTTATCCCCAAAGTAAGTGGTGTCATTGAGGTGTTGTAAGCGGGGAGGTGGGGGGAGGATCATGAAGAGATTTGCTTCTTTTTGTTTTCTGCTTTTTTTCCCTGAATCCCCCCAGCACGTAGTTGCATATTTTAGTTGTGGGTCCTTCTAGTTGTGGCATGTGGGATGCCACCTCAGCGTGACCTGACAAGAGGCACCATGTCTGCGCCCAGGATCCGAACCAGCGAAACCCTGGGCTGCCCAAGCGGAGTGTGTGAACTTAACCACTCAGCCATGGGGCCAGCCCTTGCTTTTTTGGTTTTTGTTTTTTGAGGAAGATTAGCCCCGAGCTCATATCCGCTGCCAATCCTCCTCTTTTTGCTGAGGAATATTGGCCCTGAGCTGACACCCATATCCATCTTCCTCTGCTTTATATTTGGGACGCCTGCCACAGCACGGCTTGACCGTGGTGTTGTAGGTCTGAGCCTGGGCTCGGAACCAGCGAACTCTGGGCCAACGAAGCGGAATGTGCGCACATACTTAACCACTATGCTGCCAGGCGGCCCCCAGATTTGCATTGTTAGAAAGATTATCCTGGCCGCCTTGCGGAGGAGTGAGATAGGAGGCGGAGTGAGTGGTGGAAGGCTGAAGCAGTCCTCTAGGTGAGGGGTGATGACAGCCTGAATTAGGGAGCTTGGCAGTGGAGATAAAGAGGTGCGGACAAGATGGAGAGATATTTAAGTGGGAGAATTCCAGACTTGGTGATTTACTGAATGTGAGGAGGTGAAGGAGAGGAAAAGTCAAGAATAATAATCAGGGAAGCTGGGCAGATGATGATGCCACTCATTAAGACAGGAAACACAGTAGGAGAAAGTCTCTCAGGTAGGACCGGCTTCGTGGGCATGTGAACTGTGCAGTCACACAGGGCTTTGTGCTCAGGAGGGCCCCATGATTGGCTTGATGCTCTGCTGCTGCTGCTCTTAATAATTTTCGGACAAGGAATTCCACATTTTGGTTTTGCACCAGGTCCCACAAATTGTGTAGCTGGTCCTGCCATCAAGCATTTGGGAGTACAGCACTGGAGCTCAGAGAAATAAGGGTTTGGGTGGTGTTCCCCAAAGTGTGTTTCCCAGGGCACTAATAGGTGTTGTGTCGGGGAAGAGGCCATGAAATGGGGCTTCACCGTCAAGTGACCGGAGTGTCTTTGTTATGCTAATGACATAATATGGAGGTGGGGGGTGTGACTAGACAGTCCCCGGATAGGGGCTGATCATCAGAAAGACCAAACAGGTAATTTGAGGGTTGGAAAGATCAGCCAACCAGCCTCCTAGGAAGAGAGGAGGCTGGAGATTGAGTTCAATCGCATGACCAGTGATTTAAGCCATCACGGTTATGCAATGAAGCCCCGGGAAAACACTCTGGACTCAGGCTCAGTGGAGCTTCCTGGCTGGTGAGCACATTGATGTGCTGAAAGGGTGACATGCCCACATTCCACAGGGAGAGGACATGGAAGCTCTGTGTCGTCCCCCAACCCTGCCCTTGCTTTATGTCTCTTCCATTTGGCTGTTCCTGAGTTGTACCCTTTATAATAAAACGGTAATCGTTATAGTGCTTTTAGTGAGTTCTGTGAGTCGTTCTAGCGAATTAGTGAAATTTAGGGGATCGTGGGAACTCCCAAATTTATGACTGGTCAGTCAGAAGTGCAGGTGCTCCCCGAGACTTGCAGCTAGTGTCTGAAGTGAGGGCAGTCTTGTAAAAGACTTTGCCTTTAACCTGTGGGGTCTGTGCTAACTCTGGGTAGTTAGCATCAGAACTGAATTGTAGGACCCCCAGCTTGTGTCAGAGAATTGATATCAGAACAGTTGAGCTGTAGTGGGTGTTTTGGTGTGCCACCCAGCCCAGGATTGCCCTTCAGAACTACTCATTCTCCCAGCTGCGGGGACAGAGTGCTGGTTGTGGACTGCTCGCAGCTCCCTCCCTCTCTGAGAGACGCCCTGGCAGAAGGGAGCTGAACTGCCCAAGGTTACGCTCCCTTATCCCTGGCACAGTCTGCATCCAATGACTCCGATGACGAGACAAGCCTGACCCTTCTTGCCTCAATGCATAACAACCCTGAATTGCTGTCCCAGCTCCAGGGTTCCCTCCCTGTGGGGTCCGCTGAGGGCTCCATGGCCAGTGTATTGCTCTGCCCAGCCTTGCTTCCCTCACTCCCTTACAGGTGGTGTTTCCAAAAGCGCTTCCCAGGAAACCACATGCACACAATTCTCCAGTTAGTCTGTTTCCTAGGGAGTTGGACCTAGGATAGAGGCACTAGGAACCTCTAAGAGGGAAATAAAGTATGTAGCCTTTCCCAAACTTCTTTGACCGTGGAGGCCATTTTCCATAGCATCATGTGGAGTGAGAGTGGCTGCTTTCAGTGAGGCGCTGGTACTGACCGGCTTGCAGAAGTGGCTTCTCTGAGGCAAGTTGTCCTTGACTGATTAAATGGGTTGAAATCTGATAATGGCAGCTACTTGTTTCCATTGCTACAGGACAATCAGTTTTTTCCTTAGGAGTGTGGGAACTTATTTTTATATTCTCAAAGAGGTACTCTTTTTACACCATTGAACGGAATAAGAAAACTGAAGGCAAGATTGAGTAACTTGCCCAAGATCATAAGTGACAGGGAAAGGATTCACATTCCCAGATTTTAAAACTTGCTACAAAGCAGCAAGTAATCAGGACAGCATGGTACTGGCCTAAGGATAGACGTATAGATCAATAAAACAGAATTGACAGTCCAAAAATACACTCTTTACATTTACGGTCAATTGATTTTTTTTTTTTTAAGATTGGCCCTGAGCTAACATCTTTTGCCAATGTTCCTCTTTTTTTTTTTTCCTCCCCGAAGCCCCAGTACATAGTTGTACATCCTAGTCGTAAGTCATTCTAGTTCTTCTATGTGGGATGCCGCCACAGCATGGCTTGATGAGTAGTGTGTAGGTCCGTGCCCAGGATCCAAAGTGGCAAACCCTAAGCCACTGAAGGGGAGTGTGGGAACTTAACCACTCACTATGGGGCCAGCCCCAGTCAATTGGTTTTTGTCAGGGTGCAAAACAATTCAATGGGGGAAAGAATAGTCTTTTCAACAAATGGTGAAACCACTGGATAGCCACATGCAAAAGAATGAAGCTGCTATCACATCATACAAAAAAATTAATTCAAAATGAATCACAGACTCAAATGTAAGAGCTAAAACTATAAAACTCTTAGAAGAAAACATAGGGATAAATCTTTATGTATTTAGATTAAGCATAGCCTTCTGAGATGTAACACCAAACACGCACAAAGGAAAAACATATTTCATTGGACTAAATTGGATTTCATCCAAATTAAAAACTTTTCTTCAGCAAACCATACCATCAAGAAAGTGAAAAGATGTGGGGCCAGCCTGGTGGCATAGTGGTTAAGTTCACACACTCTGCTTTGGCAGCCCAGGGTTGACGGGTTCAAACCCCGGGCACAGACCTAGCACCACTCATCAGGCCATGCTGTGGTGGCATCCCACATAAAATACAGGAAGATTGGCACAGATTTTAGCTCAGTGAGAATCTTCCTCAAGCAAAAGGAGAAGGATTGGCAACAGATGTTAGCTCAGGGTCAATCTTCCTCAACAACAACAACAACAAAAAAGTGAAAAACAACTCACAGAAAGTGAGAAAATATTTACAAATCATATATTTGATAAAGGACTTGTATCCAGAATATATAACTAAAATGTTAGAAGACAAATAACCCAATTAAAAAACAGCCAAAGGACTTAAATAGGCATTTCTCTAAAGAAGATATACACATGGCCAGTGAGCACATGAAAAGATGCTCAGCATCATTAGCCTTCAAAAAAGGAACCAGTGCAAGAAGAGGCAAATGCACAAGAAAGAGGACATATGGATGGGGCAAAGTTTCTGGAGAAAGGAGGAAGTCAAACTGAGAACACCAGTGGAAGACTTCCTTTTGGAAAAGAGGCAGGACGTTTCTCTAAGTTAATAGGAAGAAACATTCCAACGCACGAAGACATTTGGAGATGCAGAAAGAAAACGTGATGGAGTTCTCTTCTGATGATTTCTGCCTCCAGTAAATCATGAAGCAAGGTGACCCAAAGAAAGTGAAAAGCTGAATATTTCATTTAGCTCTGAATAATAAAGATTTTTAATGAGTTCAACAGTTTTAGTGTAATACATAGAATGATTTTTTTTAAACTTTTCTTTCCAGTGAAAAAGTTATATAACCCCTTTATAGAAAAAATTCAAGGCAACTAAAGAAGAGAAAAAAAAACACTTGTGACTTGTGACCCTAATATAATTACCATTAGTATTTTGATGAATTTCCTTCTAGTCTTTTTAATGCATGTTGAAAAAATCTTAACGTTCTCAAAGTGCACAAGTAATTAGTACCTTGAGGGTTTCTTTGTTTTGGTTTTTGTGTTTTTTTAACCTAAGAGTCTCCTGCCCTGCCGCCTTATGAGGGCACACAGCCTTAATATAGCAGCCATTTTTAGGGGCTGCATAAACTTGATAAATAAATTTGTTATAATTAAACAGTAAGTCCCCACTGATTAAATATTGGTTCCAATTTTCCAATATTATAATAACTCAAGAAAAAATATTTTCATACCTAGTACGGATTATTTCTTTAGAATAAATTAACAAGTAGTATTGCTTAGTCAGGAACTATAAATAATTTTATGCCTTATAATATACAGTGTTAGTTCAAGTACACACTTGAAAAACTGTTTCACCTCACCAGTAATTAAAATGAAAATAAGGTATCATTTTTGGCCTACCATCAATTTGGCCTACCAAATTAACTTAAAAAATAAATGAAAATATTTACATTCATTTGTTATGAAGTTTTTATAAAGCAATTTGACAGAAAATATCAATGACCATAAACGTTTTTATACCCTGGTTGCGACGTATTTCAGGGACATTGCCAAATTAGAGCATGGTTAGCAAAGGTATTCAAGATTTTCCATTTCAGAAAGGAGTGGTTTGCTTAAATTTCCAAATCCTGGAAATAAGGAAAATAAGCAGCTTTCAGTTAGGTACGACCATCAGAAAATCAGCAAGCAGGACGTTACCCTACCAATTCTAAGTTCAAGAAAGATTTAATTACTCATCAAAAACAATGAAAATGAGGGGCTGGCCTGGTGGCATAGCGGTTAAGTTCAAGCGTTTCTCTTCTCGGCAGCCCGGGGTTCGCCAGTTGGGATCCCGAGTGCGGACATGGCACGCTTGGCAAAAGCCATGCTGTGGTAGGCGTCCCACGTATAAAGTGGAGGAAGATGGGCACAGATGTTAGCTCAGGGCCAGTCTTCCTCAGCAAAAAGAGGAGGATTGGCAGTGGATGTCAGCTCAGGGCTACTCTTCCTCAAAAAAAAAAAAAAAAAATGAACAAGACAATTATTCTCAACAAATACACATCTTGAACAAATAAATAAAATTTCAGCAACTTCAAATTTTGTAACAAAGGGAGATTTTCATTATTGATTAAAAAATGAAAACAGGGGAAGGCTCCATTTGCACTCTTGCCTCAAGCCCTGCAGATGTTGGGGGTGGGCCTGTGGGGGCGTTGGGGGTATTGAAGGGGAAGGCGTTAAGTAGCAGGTCAACCTTTTGGTGAGGGAGGGTCTTTTTTTATCTTTCTGAGCTCTACTTTTTGTATTTTTCATTTCAAAATCAAATATAACAGTATTCAAGGTACACAAACTTTAAATATATTTACAAAAATGTAAATTCCTGTAAAAATTTTAAAACAAAAACATATATTTATGTATTTTATACATATTTTATATAAAATTATTTTATATATTTTATACATAAAAATGACCGTTAGTTTTCTGCGTCAGCTTGGCTGGGCTGCACTACCCGGTTTTTCAGTCGCACTCATCTAGGTGTTGCTGTGGAGGTGTTTTGTAGCTGTGGTTGACACCTACCATCCGTTGGCTTAAGTAAAGATTACCTTCAATAACGTGAGTGGGTCTCATCCAATTAGTGGTCAAAAGGCCTTAAGAGCAAAAACTGAGGTTTCCCAAACAAGAAGAAATTCTGCCTCCAGACGGCAGCATCAACGCCCGCCCTGTCGATTCCAGACTTGCCAGCCCCACTATCGCATGAGCCCATTCCTTGAAATAAATAAATCTCTTTCTCTCTCTCATCCTGACTAATCTGTTTTAAAAATAAGATATTTTTGGGAAAATATTCAAAATTATTTAAATAGGCCCAATACAAAGCATAATTCATTAATACAAAAAGTTAGATTCCAAGTATTTAAGTAAAATTGTACTATAATCTTTCAAAAGTTCAATTAAATCTTATTAAGTTTATAAAAATAAAGCCATTCATAATTCCAGCACTCCACGTGTCCATCTAATTGCCTTGTAAAGAATTGTTCTCATGCTTCACGCTTACTGCATTCAGACCTATTGTATCAGTTGGGGCCAGTTAGGAAAACAGAAATACCACCAGTGGTCTGAACAGCAAAAACTTAAGGAACTGGTTAAACAGGTATGAGAGGACTAAAAAACTGAAGAGGGGTCATGAAGGTAACGTGAAGATAGTATCTGTGGAAGCTACTGTGCCCAGGACTGGGAGAAAAAAGAAACTGGAAGCTTGGAGGAGGGCGCTGTGGAACTGGGGCAGAGAGTTGTGAATAGGGAAAGTTACCTGGCCAGTGGATGCCATGATGCTGGTTCTGGGAACGCCACAAAAAACTGGACACGAATCAGCTCTCACTGCCAGGCCGGAGGGCCTTGTGGAGGTGATGCTGACGGGAACATCCAGCCATCAGAAAAGAGGAGCAAGTCCCTTCCACCTGGGGCCTCGCAGCCCCCTCATGCACTTCCCTGTTGGCAAAAAGTAGAAAGGAAGTTTTCAGAGACCCAGGAACTGCCTCACAAAGCAAAATCTAGCAGGTGGTTTAGGATCTGAGGGACAACACAAATTTAAGAGTAAAACAACTTGTTTAATGTTACAAAATGTTCCTCTGCCACCATATGCAACTGTTGTGAACACAACATTAATTTGTCAGTTCCTCCGGAACCAGGAATCAGAACACGAAGAAAAACAAGAATACTCGGCACTGTCGGGAAATACCTCACCGTGGAAGAATCTACGGCCTTCCTGCTCTCTGAGAAGGATCTGACAAGTTAAGGAACTTGTCTTTTTTCTAACCTCAGCACTTGTGCTGCTCAAATCTGCCCTGAAACCCGAAAAGGGGTTGGCCTTGCTGGCCGTGGAACAGCCCACAAATCCCAGCGGCATTTTGACACCATTGCCTTTTGTTTCGAGGATATAGGGCAAGCCATGTGAAGAAGTATTCCCCGGGGGCCAGAACAGGAGAAGGTGTTTGGGGTTAGAGGTTGTGCTGTGCCAGTAATGATGGTAGGATCCCAAGTGGCAGACATGTTGTCTAGTATTTGTGTGTGTGTGTGTGTGTGTGCGTGTGTGTGTGTGTATGATGTGCAGGGTTTGTGGCATGCAGGGCAAGTCTAAGCATGAAGCCCAGGGCAGAGGTGCCTCTTGTCTTGTCCGGCTCTAATAGTACTGCTTAAGTGTGCCCTAGCAGCCTGGGGGAATTAATGCCTCATAGGGAGAAATTTTGACCAACGAAAGATGGGAACCTGTGGATAAATTCTTCCCTTTTTCCCCCTTCCCTTCCCCAAGATGACGCTGAGATGCTGTTTGTGTGGTTTCTCAGGGGCACAATCTCACGCTTTTGAGTTATCAGTTGTACTTATTGGCGGCCAGCTTGATAAGGCCTCTTCGCATGGTTCTTTCTCCTTCCCTGCCTCACTGCCCTAGTGCATCACTCCCGCTTCCTGGGACTGCATTCCCTGGAAAAGTACCCACACATGAGCCCTCGGCTTCAGGCTCTTTTTTCTGGGAACCGAGGCTGAGACACTGTCAGTCTCCCTGGCGTGAGACCCGTAATCAGAGAGTATTTCTGTTCTGGTAAGGAAGAGCGAGACTCGTTTTCTAAGGCGGGGCCAGCACTAGGATGAGGCAAGACAGATGCCCGGGGCAACATTCAAGGAGGGATGCACTCACAGGGTGGCGCTGGTGCAGGCTGTCCTGGACAAGGAGAGCCTCCTTCAGTTTTGTGCCCTAGGAGCCTCTCTTCCTCACACCTGTCTGGCTTTGCTGTTGGAGGTGAGGGTATCAACCGATCACTCGGGCCTTTGGAGTCCGAATCAATTGGACACAGATATAAGAAATCAAAAGAGCAGAAGCTTTAATAGTAGCCAGGCAATGTCCATCAACTCCACACTATAGAGCTTTTACTAAATTGTGTTGAAGGCTGTGGAACTGGCACTATAATTTTCCCCAAATCCGCATGACTGACATTTTGCTGAATGCTTTTGTCTAAGGAGACAAACAAGTTCATCATTGTTTTTCAGCAAAAATGATTTTCCTATCATTCGATTTGAGGTGCAGAGCACTGAGTCAATCATTTGCAGTGTGGGGCACACTCCTACTCTTGCTTCCCGGATGTCTTTTAGACATTAATGCTTAGCCTTCTTTTAAGTGTCATTTTTTTTTAATTTTTTATTTTTTTTGAGGAAGATTAGCCCTGAGCTAACATCTGCTGCCAATCCTCCTCTTTTTGCTGAGGAAGACTGGCCCTGAGCTAACATCCATGCCCATCTTCCTCTATTTTATG
Organism: Equus quagga; assembly: GCF_021613505.1. Taxonomy (NCBI): domain Eukaryota; kingdom Metazoa; phylum Chordata; class Mammalia; order Perissodactyla; family Equidae; genus Equus; species Equus quagga. The sequence continues at coordinate 79,063,079 of NC_060275.1, forward strand.
TGGGTCGCCTGCCACAGCATGGTTTGACAAGTGGTGCACAGGTCCGCACCCAGGATCCAAACCAGTGAACCCTGGACTGCCAAGGTGGAACATGCAAACTTAACTGCTGTGCCACTGGGCTGGCCCCTTAAATGCCATTTTTAAAACTTTTTTTCAGTTTTCATGCTCTCTTTTATAATTAATAAAGCATTTTCTTTTAATTATAGAAGATATAGGAAGTCTTAAAAATATAAGAATACTCATAACCCCATACCCAAATGGTACTGTTGTTAACATTTTGATAATTCCTTTTAGACCTTTCTCTGTGCATTTTGTTTTAGGATAAACTGTGTATATACTTCATAATTTTCTATCATGTTTTTTCACTCAAGGTTATATCATGATCATTTTGCAATGCAGTAAAAACTTTCGGTAAAATTTTAAGATGGAAATAACTTGATTTTGGTAACAAAAGTAATACATGCTTATTATAAAAAATGTTGCTAATATAGAAAAATATAAAGAGTAAGGTGAAAATCACCTGTAATTCCATGTCCTGAATATGCACTGCTAACCTATCTGTATATCCTTGTGGTGGATTGTATGCTAAAATTGCCACAATTATTCCCTTCCACACCCCTTTGCAATGTGACCTGGCAGCTCCTTACGTCAAGAGGTTGAGTCCATTTTCCCTCCCCTTGAATCCGAGCTGGCCTTGTGATTTACTTTGGCCAACAGAATGTGGGAGAAGTAATGTGCGAGTTCTCAACTCAGGATTCACTCTCACCCTCAGAACCCTGGGGGCCACTATGTGATTGAACCCAGGCTGCTTTCCTTGGGAATGAGAGACCGGGAAGAGCAGAGATGAGCTGTCCCAGCTGAGGCCAACCTATACCAGCCAGCGTCCAGCCAGCTAGCTGCTGACCGCAGAGGCACGAGGGAGCCCAAGACCAGAAGAACCCAGCCCAAATCGTCACCCTGCAAAATCATGAACTAAAGAAAGGGTGGTTGTTTAAGCCACTAAGTTTTAGAGTGATTTGTTATGCAGCAAAAGTTAACAATGTGATCTTTCCAGACTGCTTTTCTATGCTTCACACACAAACTTTTTTTGAAAAAGATTTTACTCTATGTGTTATTTTGTAAACTGCTTTATTTTTTTCATTATAGTATAGCATGTGTGAAATAAAATCTTTGTTTCTGTGCTAAGTAAATATTAATATCATTATGTTTAATAGTTGCCTAATATTATTAATGCTATGTTCATTTCAATATTGTAATTCATTCAGGTGATTCCTTATTAGTGGAAACTTGTTTTTCTACTATAAAAAGTCCTCATTAGGGGTCTGCCCAGTGGCATAGCGGTTAAGTTCCCACACTCCGCTTTGACAGCCAGGGTTTGGGGGTTCGGATCCCAAGCCCAGATGGTACCGCTTATCAGGCCATGCTGTGGCAGGCGTTTCGCATATAAAGTGGAGGAAGATGGGCACGGCCCTCAAGAAAGGTGATGCCACGTTGCCAATTGTGTTGTTTATTGTCTCCATGATGAGTTTTAGCTCTGCTATTTCAGAGTTCATCTCACCAGCCTCCCTTTTCCTTTCCTTTCATTGTCTTGGCATCTCAACCCATCCTGCGCTTTTCTGAACCTGTTACAAAGAGGTCAGTTACTTTGCCTTCTTCTGAGGTAGTAAACCTGTCCAAACTCTGTGTTTTTCTGATTCCTGTAGGAAATATTTTTAGGGACCTATGAATTATCTGAATCTGAGAATGACGCCCCTTCTCTTGTTTTTGGTATTTTTCCACAGGCTTCATTTTATTACTTGTTGTTTATTCTATGTATCCTCTGGAGAAGCGAGATCTATCCAGACATTTCGCTTGGGTGTGCCTTTTGCCCTCAGCACTTCCCTCTCTTCACTTGGGTGCTGCTGGGATCCACGAGTCAGACCCATGGGTAGTGGCTGGCAGGTGCACGCTGCTCCAGGCCCACTTCACTAGGCTTTCAGCAAATGCCTCTGCTGGAACGTGACGGGATTTTTGATACTATTTGCTGGCGCTCTCACACTCTGAACAGATGCAGTTCGTAAGAGATCTCCAGTCTCCAGCACACACTGCTCAAGGGCTCTTGCTCTCTCTCTGCCCCGCCTCTAGGACTCTACTTGAGGGGCAGCCACATCACAACTTAGTTGAATGCTTCGTATCAAATGGCTCTCTAGTTAATAATTAGATCATCATGTAAAGATGTTTGTTCTTTTTTTTTTTTTTTTGAGGAAGATTAGCCCTGAGCTACCAATCCTCCTCTTTTTGCTGAGGAAGCCTGGCCGTGAGCTAACATCTGTGCCCATCTTCCTCTACTTTCTATGTGGGATGTCTACCACAGCGCGGCGTGCCAAGCGGTGCCATGTCCGCACCCTGGAAAGGACCGGCGAACCTCAGGCTGCTGAAGCAGAATGTGCGCACTTAACCGCTGCGCCACCGGCAGGCCCAGATGTTTGCTCTTAAAAACAACATAAACAATACCCTGCTCTCTCTTCAGGAAAGGGCCTAGGGTTCCCAGTGTTCAATGGGATTGGTATTCCGTCTGTGTTTGTCTCTAGCACCTTTCAGAGTTCTAAGCATCTGGTCAGCATTACCTGCAGCCCTCAAAACAACCTCACAAGGCAAGGAGGAGGCAGGTGTTGTCTCTGAACTTCACCGGGAACAGAGGCACACAGTGATTCATCTGCCCAGTAGGGGGGCATCTGTGGTTCCCTGGCTTCCCCTCTAGTCCTTTTTCCCATGGCATTGTGCTGCCAGTCTGCCCATCCCCTGAGGTTAGTTGGGCTTCAGTGGAGGATCAGTTCAGGTGAGTCATTCAAACACTTGAATTACTTCGCTGCTGCTTAAAAAGTGCCCTTAACACAGGCTGCCCTGCTGAGCATTTGAGGTGTGGTGCTGAAAAAACCGCACACCACCCAGCCTGCCCCCAAAGCCCTGTGTCATGTGTTTGCCGCTCAGACTCCCTAAGTCTTAATCCACTTCATCCTCAGTAACAGCTTAGTCAGTATGAAGTGCTTCCAATAATAGCAGCAGCAGATGAGCGTACAAAATACCTGTCATCCTGAAGGTGCTTTAGGAAAGTATGCACAGGTGTTTCTGTGTCTGGTCATCACTTTAACCATGCATCCGGGAGAGGATGCTCATGGCAAGGTAGATGGAAATATTTGGTAACCGGGAAGTCTTGGGGCTATACCTAAGAGGTTCAGTAGAGAATATAACTAGATCCAACTGCCCACATTAGATGCATTGCCTGCCATGAACTTGCATTCCTAGGAGAATGGAAACCAGCATCTACTAAGCAGGTTTTAAGAATCTTTTGGTTTCCACGGTATGTGGAACTATAATGGGTCCAGCAGGTGCAGAGGGGAGCCAGCTGTGAAAGGGTTAATAGGTCAGGTAGCCTATTAGAGGCTAATATTAGAAACTCAGGAAGTAGTCATTTGTTGGACTTACAGAAATGGAAGCTAGTAGGAAAGAGGGAGAGAGAGAGAGAGAGAATAATATCAATTGTTCCTGTTTCAGAGAAGGGGCATTTAAATTATTGATTGGAGAGATCCGGGGGCTGGCAGGTTCCCAGGATGTGGGGAGAGTAAACAAGACAATTCACTGGCAAATGAAAATGAGGCTGAACTGATACGGGATCCAGGAGGATTGTGAGGTACGTTAGCCCCCCTCTTCATTCTTCAGAGGAGATGTGGTCCATTGCCCGGAGCCACACCTCAAGTGTGAGAGGCTGAGATTGAAGTAATAGGGACTGGAGAGGACAGATGATGACAGGGAGAGAGGAGAAGAGAATCTGAGATGAACCAGTTGCTTCAAGTTCTTGAAATGGAAATATACATAACATATAAAAAATATAAACTTCTGTGACTGTTCCAGGAGAAAATCCTGATGCCATTATTTCACTCCATGAGTAAATCTACCTTGTCATTTATTTTGATAAATGAAATTTTACTCATGGACTCAAGTCTCTGTAGAAACCTTTTCCTATTTTACAATCTCGTTGGTCTGAATACCTGTGTAAAATCTGTTCTCTGCTCAAGCTCCTCGTTTTGATCTCCGCACTAATTTCTGGACAATTCAGTTCCTAGTCAACCCTAGAAAGAGGAATAGTCTCACGAGAATAGGCCTAAAGGTAGAAACCACCATAATGTTTAACGTACAAGTCATACAATGGGTAGGGCAGTTTCAGGTTTCACTTCCTTCTTCTTCAGCCTTAATTTTAGAGTGCCACTCTAAGCCATAAAACCAGAATTACACAATAAATTGTGCTCACAGGCTTGGGTATGATTTCAGGGGTTTCTGGAGTGACTAAATATTTTCATTGATGTTAAGTGGTGAAATCATGTATTTCTTCCCCCCCCTCAAAATTTATATTATGGAAATTTTCAAACATTCAGAAAAGTTGGGAGAATAGTTCAGTGAGCCTCCATATACCTTCTTCTTAGAGTCAACAACTGTTAATATTTTGCCATATTTGCTTTTTCTTTCTCTGGAAATCATATATATCTAAACTCTTTGAAAGGAAGTTGTAGATATCACATTTTACTCCTAAATACTTCGCCAAACTTGATACTTGTCATACCATCAGAAAGCGAGAATTCTTGAACAAGTAAGGTCAAGTCTTGTTTAGAAAAGGCTGGGCAGGATGAATTATCAGCACAACTTCTGGGAATGGTGGTTTCTGGTATTTAGCTAGTTCTCACATTGATTATCTGTTGCGTGGTGCCATTTTACGAGGCACACACAATAAACTTCATCTTGGTAGTTCTTGTTTCAATAATTTCAGAAGAGACAAAGCAAATCCATCTTAGTTCTACACTTTCATGCCCATTTTCTTCATTGTTTACTTCAAAAATACATCTTTATTACAGTGTCCTCTTGCACACACTAGAAGATAGAACTTCCTTTTTTCGTCCCAGCATGCTAAGTACTAGAGTTACTTTGTAAAACATATTTGGGACTACTAAGGAGAGAGTTAAGATCTTTCATTATTTTACCTGTGACTTGAATCATAATAAAATAATCACCTTCCAAAGTGGAAGATGTTAAACATCACATTAACACTTGCTGCTAATTATAAGGCATTACTGTATGGTACATCATAATAATGGTTATCTTCTCCAGAAAAATAAGGCTATTCCTTTAAGGCACTCATAACATCTCTGCCACTTTTAACTGCTGTTTTGCTCCCAACCCATCTTGTACACAAATACAGAACTTTGTGCCAGGTTAATCAGTGGCTAGATAATAGAAGAAAGAAATTACTCATTGGGAAGCTAAAATGTCCTGTCTTTGTTTCAGAACACACCAGAAAATTTAATTCAAAGTTCTAAAAAAAATTTTGACAGCTGGATGGGATATGAACTTAATGAACCAGCTACAAAATAACACTATCTGATATGTCAAACCCTTCTCTGGCACTTTCCTTTCTTTCCATCAACCCGTATTCCTCACAACAGGTCGACGTGTGGCACCCACAACAAATCCTCAACAATAATGGTCCAAAATCAGATAAAAGCCATTGTAATTGGACAATAATGATATGTAAAACAGAGTAAGGGCCAGCTGTTTTAAGTGAAAAGTAGTTTGGCCCTTTATCAAGTACCTGGGAACCCGGCTCTGCCTTGTATGTTGCTGCAATTCAGGTAGACATTCTAGTCCAGCGGTTCTCAAAAAGTTCAGGATGCCTGAGGATGACTGACTGTCAAAGTACTGATTCCTTGGTCCTAATTCTGGAGGTTCTGATTTGGCAGATCCGGAGTGGGGCCTGGGAACCTTCTTGGTCCACAGCTGATTCTGATGCAGGCCGTGATGGAACATGCTTTGACCTCTACTGTTTCCAGCACCTAAATGCCCAGAGAGTGGGTCATTGTTAAGCTTGATCCGTTATGTATGAACTGATTTAATGCTTATCCTAACCGGCTGACCAGTGCTAATGGTCTCCATCTCATCCAAGATCAGTCACTGGTCAGAAGGAACCGGGGACTCATGTTCTGCAACTAAGAGCCATTGTGTAGGCTGACTCTGAAAAGGAGACTATTTTTCCTGTCAGCCCTAAAACAAACTTATATGACAGGACTGCAGCCTAGTATTATTTAAACAAGGCTCTGTGTGAGTGATTGAGTGTGTGTGTGAATGCATGCACAGCTATTGGACCCAAGAATAATCTTTCAAGGGTCTATCCCACAATCCTGGTATAGTTCTGCTATAATGTGACATATGTCATCATAAAAATTACCGTGCTATGCACAATAGTGTAATAAAAACCGCAGGGCTTTTGTGAAAAGAAGAGCTTAGAGAGACAACACTCAAAAACTTCATCAGTGACACATTGAAAAAAAGAGATAGGGGACAGCCCAGTGGCGTAGTGGTTAAGTTCATGCACCCGCTCATCAAGCCATGCTGTGGTGGCATCCCATACACAAAGTAGAAGATTGGTATGGATGTTGGCTCAGCGACCATCTTGCTCAAGCAAAAAGAGAAAGATTGGCAACAGATGTTAGCTCAGGGCCAATCTTCCTCACACACTCACACAAAGATATAGGAACCTAATAAAAATGGTAGCACAGTTTTACACATTAAACGATTAAGAAATTCAAAAGAAGCCTCTTTTCTGGCAGGAAACATGGAGAGTGTAGAGGAAAAGAAAAAAGAAGGTTCCTGCTGTGCCAGAAACCTTTAAGAAAAAGCAAAAGAATTTCACAGAGCTGAAGATCAAGTGCCTGAGAAAGAAGTTTTCCCAAAAGATGCTTTAAAAGGAAAGGTGGAAACACATCTATCAAACAGCTAAGCACTATCATAAGGAAAATAGGCAGATGCACAGAAGTGAGATCCAAACGGCAAGGATGGCAAGAAAAGCAGGCAACTTCTATGTAACTGCAGAACCCAAATGGGCATTTGTCTTCAGAGTCAGAGGTATTAATGGTGTGAGCTCAAAGATCCGAAAGGGGTTGCAGCTTCTTCACTTTCGCCAGCTCTTCAAAGGCACCTCTGTTAAGCTCAACAAGGCTTCAGTTAAAATGTTGAGGATTGTGGAGCCATATATCTCATGGGGGTACCCAAACCTGAAGTCAGTAAATGAGTTATCTACAAGTGTGGTTATGGCAAAATCAAGTGAATTGTTCTGACAGGTAACACTTTGATTGCTTCATCTCTTGGCAAATGGCATCATCTGCATGCATGGAGGATCTGATTCATGAGATCTATGGATACTGTTAGAAAACGCTTCAAAGACGCAACTTCCTGTGGCCATTCAAATTATCTTCTCCAGGAGGCGGAAAGAAGAGAAGGACCACACTTTTCTAGAAGGTGGAGATGCTGGCCACAGGGAAGACCAGATCAACAGGCCTATTAGAAGGATGAACTAAGGTTCTTCCCACGATTATTGTTATAATTGTGACAATTGTTATCAGTTAATAAACAGGGAATGCTTTCAAGTTGGAAAAAAAGGAAATTTATAATAATACGATAAATATGACACTTTACCTGAAAAAGACTTGGCATTTATTTGAGAAAGTGGGTATTAGAAAGGTTGTAGTGTGCGATTCATTGTACAGTGGTGGGAAGGTAAGTTATGTAAAATCGGAGGAAATATTGTAACACCCGGTGTGGATGGTCAAACTTATAACACACAGTAGACTGAAGTAGCTCGTAGATATTTGAGGGGAGTGTGTGCATTCCGTGTATTCCCAGGCAGCTCAGTTCAACCAGGTGGTCCCCCTTAATTTTTCTCAGCAATGTTTTGTACTTTTCAGTGTACATATATTACACAACTTTTATCAGATTTATCCCTAAGTATTTCACATTTTTGATGCTTTTTAAATGTTATTTTAATTTCCACTTGTTCCTTGCTAATATATAGGAATACAATTGCTTTTTATATATTGACCTTGAATCCTGCAACATTGCCAAACTTATTTATTAATTCTAGTAACTTTTTAATATCTTCCACCTGATTTTCTGCATAGACAATCATGTCTTCTGTAAATAAAGACACTTTTACTTCTTTCTTTCTAATCTGGTTGTTCTTTCTTTATTTATTTTAGCCTTATTGCACTGGGTAGACCCTCCAATATAATGTTGAATAGAAATGGCAAAAGTGCGTATTCTTGTCTTGTTCCTAAATTTATCGGGGTGAACATCCAATATTCACTGTTGTATGTGATGTTAGCCATAGGTTTTTCATAAATGCACTTCATCAGATTGAGGAAGTTCCCTTCTATTCCCAGTTTGCAAGAATTTTTTCTTTTGTTTATTAAGAAATTGATGTGGATTTTGTCAAATCCTTTTTCTGCATCTATTGAAATGATCATAGAGGGTTGTTGTGGTTGTTTTCGGTTTTTGGCTAAAAGAAAAATACAACCTTGTATGGTGAATTAAGTTGATTGATATTTGAGTGTTAAACCAATCTGGTACTGTCTTTCTGCTTTCTATTTCATTGATTTTTGCTCTGATTTTTATCATTTCCTTTCTTCTGCTACTTTGGATTTAATTTGTTTCTTTTTTCCCAGCTTCCTCAGGCAAAAGCTGAGGCTTTAGGTGCCATAAATTTCCTTCTAAATACTGTTTTAAAAGCTGTATTAGATTTTTGTTCCCTTGGTTAAAAATTACCACAAACTTACTGGCTTAAAACAACACAAAGTTGTTCTTATAAAATTTTGGAGGTTTAAAGTCCAAATTCAGATTTACTTCAGATTTACCAAAGTCAGGGTGTTGGCAGGGCTGGTTCCTTCTGGACTCTCTGAGGAGAGAATCTGTTTCCTTGCCTTTTCCATCTTCTTGTGCGGCCTGTATTCTTTGGCTTGTGGCCCCTTCCTCCATCTTCAAAATGCGTCACTCCAATCTCTGCTTCTGTCATCACATCACCCTCTCCTCTGATCTGACTCCTCTTCGGTTCCTCTTCTAAGGATTACTGTGATTACATTGCCCACTCTAATAACTGAGGATAATGTCCCCATCTCAAGATTCTTAACTTAATCACATCTGTAAAGTCTCTTCTGCGATATAAGGTAAGATGGACAGATCCTGGATGTGAGTATGCGGACATATGTGGGGGCTGTTTCTCACCCTGCCACTGAGGCATCCCGTACAATTTGATATGCTGTGTTTTCATTTGCACTTAGTTCAAAATACTTTAAAATTTCCATTTTCATTATTTGCCTTTGTTCCATTAGTTATTTAAAAGTGTGTTATTTAGTTTCCAATTATATAGAGATTTCCCAAAGATCTTTCTCTTATTGATTTTTTGTTTAATTCCCCAATGGTCAGAAAATATACTGTTTATGACTTGAATCATTTAAAATTTATCAAGACTTGTATGATGTATCTTGATAAACATTGTGTATGCATTTGAAAAGAGCATGTCTTCTGGCATTTGGGGTGGAGTGTTCTGTAAACATCAATTAGGTCATGTTGGTTGACAAAGTTGTTCAAGCCTTCTATAGCCTGACTGACTTTTTCTTTATTCTGTTAATTACTGAGACAGGCTACTGAAATCTCTGACTATGATTATGGATTTATCTACTGTTCCATGCCGTTGTATCAGTTTTTGCTTCACGTTTATTTGAAGTTCTGCTATTAGGCCTATAAATGTTTAAGCTTGTTATGTCCTTGTAGTAGGTTAACCTTTTATCATTATGAATTAACTTTCTATGTCCCTGGCAAGATTCTTTGCTTTGAAACCTTCTTTGTCTGATATTCATCTAGTTCTCCAGCTTATTTCTATTTATTTATTTATTTTTTGGTGAGGAAGACTCGCCCTGAGCTGACATCTGTTGCCAACCTTCCTCTTTCTTTTTTTTCACTTGAGAAAGATTAGCCCTGAGCTAACATCTGTGCCAGTCTTCCTCTATTTTGTATGTGGGAGGCCTCCACAGCATGGCTGATGAGTGGAGTAGGTCCACACCTGGGATCTGAACCAGCAAACTTGGGCTGCAGAAGTGCAGCCCATGTAACTTTAACCACTCAGCCACTGGCCAACCCCTCTCCAGCTTCGTTTTGATTAGCGTTAGCCTGGTATATCGTTTTCTGTCCTTTTACTTTTAACCTTTTTGTGTCTTTATCATTAACATGCAGTTCTTGTAGGCACTATATAGTGAGTCTTGCTTTTATAACTAGTTGGACAATTTCTACCTTAAAAAAAAATCAAATAGACTTTCTTTTTTGAGCAGTTTTGAGTTTACAAAAAATTGAATGAAAAGTACAGAGGGTTCCCACCTATCCCCTTACTCCCCTGACCCTCTTTCTCTATTATTTACGTCTTGCATTAGTGTAGTACATTTGTTACAATTCGTCTTACTCTGCTGTGGCTGTGATAACAAAACACCATAGACCAGGTGATTTAAACATAGAAATTTATTTCTTACTGTTCTGGAAGCTGAGAAGTCCAAGATCGAAATGCCAGCCTATTCAGCCTCTAGTGAGGTCTTTCTTCCTGGCTTGCAGACAGCTGCCTTCTCACTGTGTCCTCACATGGCCTTTCCTGGGGGAAAACACACACACACACACACACTGAAAGAGAGATTTCCTTCTCTTCCTCCTCTTATAAGGCCGCAGTTCTAGTGGATTAGAGCCCCACCCTTACGACCTCATTTAACCTTACCTGCCTGCTAAAGACCCTCTCTCCAGACACAGTCACACTGGGGGTCAGGGTTTCAACATATAAATTTGAGGGGGACAAATTTCAGTCTGTAACACAACTGATGAGCCAATATTGATACACTACCATCTCTGTCTTTTAATTAGGGTGTTTAAACCACGTACAGTTAGATTTAAATTTAGCTTGCTATTTTTCTAATTTTCCCCTATGCTCTTTGCTTCCTTTCTGCTCTTTTATCTGAATGAGTCTTCTTTAAACCTAAAAGAATTTACTAGGTTTTGTCCTGTTTTCAGTGACTAGCCTTGGGGCAGGGTTATTGTCCTCCAGTCCCGGTCCATGCCCCATCCAATGACCTGCTCTCTCCCGCCAGCTCATGCAGCTGGCCATCCAATATGCCTTATCTCTAAAACTGACAGAGATCAGACAAGAATCATGTTGAAATGCTTTGGAATGTCAGTTTAAGGTTTCGTAGAATTTGGTTCCACTTACTTATCCACCATGATTTCCCATATTCTTCTTCAGACATTCTTCACATTTTCTCCCCAACCTTATATCTAATTGTGCACGTACTCTAAATTACTTTATCCTCAGACTCAGCTCCCTCCTGCTATACATTTAATCATGCTTTTCCCCTTAAATACAAATCTTTTTCCTCACCTCTCTGTATGATGAAATCTTCTAGACACTTAAAGACTGAGTTCATATTACTCCCTTGTGAAGCCTGACCTGGACCCTATCCCCACTCCACCCAGGAAGAAAAAGGTTCTCTCCACTGGGTTCTCAGAATGATTTGTAGCTGTCTCTGTCTCAGCACTTTTCACATTTTATATATGTGTATATTTAGGTCTCTGTGTATCTGTTCCACCACCAGCTACCAAAATCTTGAGGCTACAGAGCTCACATATTATTTTAAAGTCTCTTTCAGATTGTTCTTAAATAGGTCAAGATTCTTGGTCGTAAACAACAGAAATGGATTTCAGTTTTGTTTGCTTGTTTTTGCTTCCCCCCCCCAGCTTTATTGAGGCATAATTTACAAACATATTTCAAGCATTCAACATGATGTTTTGATAAATGTATACCTTGTGAAATGATTCCAACAGTTGTTATTTAACATGTCCATCACATCACAAGTTACCTTTTGCGTGTGTGTGGTGAGAATGCTTAAGGTCTTTTTGTGGTTCCACACCACAGGCTTAGATTTCAAGAGTGGTTCCACCATTTTCAGAACAATTAGAGTGGCTCACTCTGCTTAAATTGTACAAACAATTTGGTTTATGATGAACATGTCCTTCCTTTCTGGGAGTCTGGGATTTGGGTAGGAGCTAGGCAGAGGATGCCTACATGACCAAGCCCCTAATTAACATCCTAGGCACTGAGTCTCTAACGAGCTTCCCTGGCAGACTACATTTCCCATGTGTTGTAACAAATCCTCTCTGGGGGAATTAAGTGTGTCCTGTGTAACTCTACCAGGAGGGGACTCTTGAAAAATTTTAACTAGATGTCTCCGAACTTTGCCCAAGTGCTTTTTTTCTTTGCTGATTCTGCTTTGTATCCTTTCAGTGTAATAAATCCTAGCCATGAGTACGACTATATGCTAAGTCCTGTGAGTCCTCCTAGTAAATCTTCGAACCTCAGCATGGTCTTGGGGACCCTCAACATGGGAGACATCTCTTTAAGATAATATTGTGATGCCTCTTCTAGAACCCCAAAGGCTTCATTGGATCTGGAAAAGTTTCTAGGTTAATCTTTTGGTTTGATGATCCCTCTTCCACAGGGTAGAATGAATCTGTAGCCTCTCATACTTGTGGCACAGATTTGGGGCTCTGGTGGATGCCACTTTCCCTTGGTAGATAATAGTTTTGTTGACACTTCCCTGGACAGCGGTTCCTGTCCTTCCATTTCATTATCATGGGCAGAACAGCCTTGTGAGCCCTGGCTTTTGTGGGAAGCCCAAATCCTTACCTCTCAGCTGCATGAAACCACTAATACCCCAGTCCTTGGCCTCTGAGGCTTATATTGATTTATCAATGTTCCCTAGAGAGACTTGGCTCCAAATTCTGTTTTGTGTTTCTGGCACCTGGGGATTTCCTTTACTTGTTTTCAAGCTTAGCTATGTATTAAATTTTTTCTTAGACTTTTTTTACTAGCAATATTATTGTTTGAGGATGATCTTTTTATATCAGCTCTGTTCATCCTATTGTCTAGAAACTGGAACTATATCTTTCTCATCTTGAGTCCTCTTTAGCATGGGACCCAAACAAGGTATATAGAAGGGATGAACAAAGGTTGACTGTATGAATAAATGGGTCGTACACAACTTTGTTGATTCTCTCACCCCCAGTTTTGTTCCTCCATAAATTGATGTCTACAATCATAAAATTTTTGCTCATAGCAGGTCTCTTTGTTCATAACCTAAAATGAAATGAGAAAACCTAATGTCAAAATCAAGAACTTTGCCAGTTTGTGGGCATTGCCCTACCTAGTCAGGATTCTAGATACTGACCTGAGTATATACGCCTGAGCAGGGATAATGCTCCCAACCCCTGAGAGTTCAGCAGAAACAAAGTCTGGCTATTAGCATTTCGCTCGAAGTATCATCTCAAAGGGGCTATGGCGTCACTCCCATTGTCGCTGAAGGGAACAGAGAGGGCTCTCGGAGGGGGTGGGCCATGGATTATTGTCATTTAATGGAGGTGGCTCACACTACATTGTGTGGACAATGCAGATTCACTTTTGGAATGATGCAAATCTAAAGAATCTTGTCTAGGATTATCCACAATCATAATTCTTCTAATTAGCTCTGTCCAGGGTAGGATACTATGCAGAAAAGGACTATTGGCTTTTCCAAATTTTGAATGCATGAAGTGACACAGGTCTAATGATTTGCCAGAACTCTTGAGAAGACGGTGGACTGGAACAGACAAGACTGACATAATGAGTAGAGAGAAGAGCTAAACGAATTGGAGACAAACAGTAAAGGTAATTACTAAAAGTCTGGAGGCTAAGAGGTGAGTTAGGATCAGGACCCCTGTTACACAATCTTAGACTACACTGTATACATCTCCGTTGTATTAATTGTCACCACAGCAGAATAATCACATGTAAAATCATTTGTTAATTGTCTCTTTCACTTAATAATAAAGCCCATGAGGAGACAGACTATGTCTGTCTTATTCACCCCAAGACCTGCAGTGCAGACATGTAGTAAATATTTGTTGAAGAAATGGAGTCATGAAATCATCCTACGTTGACCCTTTTTCACAATTCTTTCCTGAGTCCGAATTGAATTCTATGTGGAACCTCCAAACTCGCTGATCACCCCACAGTTTCATTAATAAAGCCCCTCCCCACACTTCCTTCACCTCTCTATTTATGCAGCTCTGATCAGCTGCCAGGTCTAAGCAGAGAAGCTAAGCTTTTTGTTTTGTTTTGTTTTTCTATTTTCGTCTTGGTTTGGCTTGGTTTTGTAACTTCCAAACAAAAGGTAGAAGAAGCATCCAAGATACAGAGAAAAATGAAAGCAAACACCACTGTGTTTATAATTTTATGTCAGTAACTCTCTGACACAACGTATCCAAAGAAAGACATCCAAAACTCGGTCCTTCTTCCTTAGTAACCACACACCATTGTGCCAATCTACCACTTCAGGGCTTTACACTTTGACCTAAGTGGTAAATGGGCACCCTTTTCTTTGTGGTTAACTTCTTAAAAAAATAAGTACCTAGATATCTGGGGTTTGGAATTTTCTATCTAAAACTCACTGCAACATATTTACAGTGAAGTATTTGTCTCCTGCCACCATCGACAGAAATGGTTTGTGTAAGTCCTGTTTGCTCTAAGTTAATAGACATTCTTAATTTTAACTTTTGAAGGCAAAGGTGTGATCTAACAATGCAAAACATAGTTTTATTGGTATTTGTTTCAGCGATAGGGTGACATTTGTGGTTGAGGGGGCTTAGTGTGAGCATCCCCACCTTTTAAAGAATCATGATCTACAAACTTGCAAAACAGACTATTGTTTAGGATACCAGAATTTGTGGCCAGTTCTGCCTCTAACTGGGAACATTTATCAGGGTTAATGTACTTTATAAATCTGACAGGGAAAATTCCCAAGATGGCTTTTGTTTATGTATTTATTGAATATCTATGATGAGTCAGGTACTATTCTCCATACAATAGGTGATGCAAAGGTTCTTATCTATTTCTATAAATAACACATGCACAAAATCTATGCCAAAAAGTCACAATATGACATGTCAAAAGAGAGGTGAAGTGCTAAAGAGAGTTCAGAGAAAGCTGAGAAGTAGTTAAGCAAAGCATGTGGTAGAGGTGACTTGAAAAATGAAGAGTATTTCAACAGATGAAGATGGAGAGTCGGAACAGCCATGGAAAGATCAAGGTAGCTCGGGGGACTGGTGTAGTGGGTACACAGAGGAGAGGGGGACATACGTCTGGAAAAACGGGATAGGGTCACATATTGTAGGGTATTGAACGCCAGTTTAAAGAATCCGAGCTTAATTTTCCCTGGGTAATAATGAGCCATTGAATGATGTTGAACAGGAAACAAACAAGGCTTTGAGCAGGAAGATAACATGATTAATAGTCTTTAACAGTCCACATTTAGGTCATTGCTTCTCAAGTCAGGTAGATCTTTAAAATCACCTTAGGGAGTTTATTTTAAAATACAAGTTTATAGGCCACACTTCTGGAGGTCCTGATTCATTAGGCTCTCCCAGAGATCCTGATTTGTCATCCTGATTAGGCTTGTTCCGAGGGGAGGCAGCTCTCCTAGTGTGATGACAACAGTTGTGACCCCCAGGGTCCAGCGGTAGCAGAGCCATTGGCAACGTTCGGTTTATAGCAGTGGTGGCAACAGCAGCAATGACCCCCAACAAGGCTGGCATGACCTTGGCAGTGAGCTCCCTGCATGGCCCGCTTTGGTTCATACTCCTTTTCTGAGCTAAGTTCTTCTGGTTTCCTGATGATAAATTCCTGTTCTGCTCAATGACTCCCAAATCTTTGTCTGTTGTTTGCAACCAAGTCCTCTGGCTAGTAAAAAAAACCAAGTGGAGTTTTCAGGAATATCCAGTCCCTGCTCATGCCCCTAATCTGCCTCTAATAGAGACAAGAAAATATACAGGTTATCCCTTTGTCCTCCAGGAGAAAGCCTAAATGTTTGGTAGCAGAGCCCACCTCTGGCCACGAAATATGCTGGAGAAGGTCTTCAAGCGCTTGGTAGTAAAAGTGAGATTTACACGAAACATATTCATCCCCCTTCCCGGCCCCATTGCATTGCTCCCCTACCTGAGCATAGATTTATTTGGTGTGGATTACTTGCCTAGTCAATCAAAATTCCTCTCCACCTTCTAATGCTTTGCTATTCTCAAGTCTTGATTCTTTAGCCCCCAACTTCCTCTCTTGAATTTAACTCCTCGGATTTCAGAACAGTTGCAGCTGTAAGGCTGCCAAGACATTTTGGGAAGCAAGCAGCTGTCTACTACAGGTTTTAATTCTTCCTATTTGGTATCAGAGGTAACTTGCGCGTCTCTTTTAAATCCCTGTTTGCCTTAAATAGATTTTGGGAAGAAATGGTATTCCTCAGTTTGGCTGTGGATCTTCCCGCCAAGACAAGAAGTGTGATTACATGGAGTCCAGAGCTTTTGTTTTGACAGGAGACTTTCTTCTCATTCTTTACCGTTTGCAGGATCATGATCTGCAAAGGTATGAGTTTTATTTTAAAATCAGCTTCATTGTACTTTTCAAAAGATCCTCATTTTAACCCTAAGGCTCTGAATGCCACATTTATCCCTCCAGGTGAAACTGAATGGGTCACCAGGCACAGCCTGGAGAGGTCAGCAAAGATGAAGGTGTCACACACACAGGAATGAGGAGACTATGGCGTGTTCCAGTAGGAAGCAGATCCTAGGACAGAGCAGGAGCCAGACTTCCGCGGAAGATGTTTGTGTAGTAAAACTCAAGGACCTCTCCATCCTACCACCGATGCCACATGGTCACTTACAGGTGACCTTGGAACATTAATTTAGAATGATGGGGAACAATGCCAAATTTCACCTCAAGCAGTAGTTTAGTGTGTTATAGGAATTATCTGATTGCTAGAAATAGAGATTTCTAGGCACCACACCAGACCTGCAGACTAGGAGCATCCAATATCTAGGTAAACGTGTGTACAGGTGTGTGTATGCAAGCGCATGTGTATTGGGGGTAGGGGACTCGGTCATTTTTTTAAGTTAGCAAAATGACTTTAATAAGGGCATAACAAGTACATCCAAAATAACTAATGTCAATATTGGTAAATGATGCCAATGTTGAACTATTGTTGAATATCAATTAACATTTTTTCATTATTAAATTAAACTTTTTATTGGAGATAATTAGAGTCACATGCAGTTGTAAGAAATAATGCGGAGCAATCTCATATTCCTTTTACCCAATTACCCCTAATGGTAACATCTTACAAAACTATAGTATCATATCACAACCAGGATATCGACATTGATGCAATCAAGATACAGAACAGAACATTTCCATCACCATAAAGATCTCTCATGTCGGCCTTTCGTAACCACACTTACTTCCCACCCCCCTACCCAGGTCTTTAACTCCCAGCTACCACTGTTTTCTGTTTCTCTAATTTGTCATTTCAAAAACATTAGATAAATTTGTACATTCTGTAATCTTTTGGGGTTGCCTTCTTTCACTTAGTATAATTCTCTGGAGATTTATCAAAGTCATGTATATCAATAATTCATTTCTTTTTGTTGCTGAGTAGTAGTATATGATATGAATGTACCACAATTTGTTTAACTATTCACCCTTTGAAGGACATCTGTATTATTTCCAGTTTGGGGCTATTATGAATAAAACTACCACAAACATTTGTGTACAGATTTTGTGTGAACATAATTTTTCATTTCTCTGGGATAAATACCCAGGAGTGCAATTCCTGGATGGGATGGTAGTTGCATGTTTATTTTTTAAAGAAACTGCAAAACTATTATCCAGAGTGGTTGTAGTATTTTACTTTCCCTCCACCAATGTATAGTGATTGGGTTTCTCCACATCCTTGACAGCATTTGGTGTTGTCAGTGTTTTGGATTTGAGCCATACTGGTATGTGCATAGTGATATCTTGTTGTGATTTTAATTTGCATTTCTCTAATGATTTATGATGTTGAACATCTTTTTATGTGCTTATTTGCCATCTATGTATCTTCCTCAGTGAAATGTCTCTTCATGTCTTTTGCTCATTTTCTAATTGGATTGTTTGTTTTTTTTACTGTTGAGCTTTGAGAGTTCATCATATATGCTAAATACTAGTCATTTGTCAGGTTTGCAAATATTTCCCCCCAGTCTGTAGGTTATCTTTTCATCATCTTAACAGGATCTTTCACAGAGCAAAAGTATTTAATTTTAATAAGTTTCAATTTATCAATTTTTCCTTTGATGGATCATGATTTTGATGTCATCTAAGAATTATTTGCCTAGCCCTAGATTTTCAAGATTTTTTCCAAAAGTTTTATATTTTAAATTTAAGTCTGTGATCTAGTTTGAGTTAATTTTTATATAAGATGTGAGGTTGAGGTTGAGATTGATTTTTTGGTCTATGGATATCAATTGCTCCAGCACTATTCATGAAAAGGCTATCATTCTTCCATTGAATTGTTCTTTCACGTTTGTTAGAAATTAGTTGGGCATACTTGTGTGTCTATTTCTGGATTCTCTGTTCTGTTCCGTTGATCTATGTATCTGTTCTTCCACTAATAGCACACAGTCTTGATTACTATAGCTGTACAACAACTCTTGAAATTGGATGCACTGATTCCTCCCACTTATGCTTTTTCAAAAACTTTTTACCTATTCTGCTTGCTTTTTCTTTCCATATAAATTTTAGGATAGTCTTTTCTATATTTACAAAAATTTTGCTGAGATTTTGAACAGAATTGCATTAATCTGCGTATAAATTTGGGGACAATTGACATATTTACTATGTTGAGTCTCCAATCCATGAACATAGTATGTCTCTCCATTTATTTAGATCCTCTTCTAATTCTTTCATCAGCGTTTTGTAGTTTTCATCATACAAGCTTTGTATATGTTTTGCCAGATTTATAGCTAGGTATTTCATTGGTTTTTGAAAAATTTTTAATTTCAGTGTCCGTGTGTTTATTGCTAGTAAATAGAAATATGATTGATTTTTGTATATTTTTCTTGTATCCTGAGACTTTGATGAGCTCTCTTGTTAATTCTAGGAGATATTTCTTTAATTTCTAGGGATTTTCTATGTAGACAATCAAGCAAATAGCTACCGTTTTATTTCTTCCTTTCTAATATGGATGCCTTTTATTGCCTTGCCTTGCCTTACTGCACTGGAAAAGATTTTGAAAGCTGCCCTGCCTTATCACAGTGGCATCTTAAAGCTGTCCTAAGCTCAGAGTTAACATACCTTGGTCTACCATCCAAGTGAGATAGCACCAAGGAGAAGGATCAGGATTCTCGGAACCCTGGGAACTGTGCAAACAAAACCAGTCTGGAGCTGTTGTAGTTACATTAGGATCAAGAACTTGTTTTCTGTAAAATAGCCCATTCCTGTGATCCCTACCTGACCTCTTCAGCTCTGGTGACTAGAGAGACCAGAGTGCCTCTAGAGGCCAGGACTGGTAGCGTCAGTAGCTCTCATACCTTAGGAACATTTCAGTTGCCCTAAGGAAGTTATACAGGTGAGAGCTTTGCAGGGCTCGAACAGGGATATCTGGGGTGGCTGACCCATTCCTACTTGGAGATGTGCTTCCCAAGGGCAGAGCAGAGGAGTGTTGGAAACCAGAATAGCCAACAGATTATCCTGGTAGGTGATAACAGAATTGGGTTAACTCTTTCTACCATAGCTCCACATGGAAGAACCCAGATGCACAGTTAAAAACCATTAAAAAAGTGACAAAAAGAAGAAAGGCTAGGCAAGAGGGTCTGTAGTCATCTGGATGCAGTAGAGAAAGCCCTTCAGAATCACTGCCTAAGAGTTAATAATAATCACATCACTGCAGCATCTATAACTTACAAAATAATAATAGGAACTATATGGTAAGTGCTTACTACATGCCAGAAATTGTATAGTGCAATGTATATACAGTATTGGTAATCTTCATGTAACAGGTAAAATATTATGAGCTTTTTTGAGGCATTCAGAACATAGAGGTTCATATCACAGCATAAAGTAGATATGAAATGGTTCCATCAAATTGTTAGGCCATGAATCCATCTGCCCAACAAATAAGGAGGATAGAGAAAGCGAAAAGTTGAAATCCATACCTTTTGATTCTACGAGATTTTAAGGGAAAGAAGGAGTGTACAAAGAGAAAGAGAGAGACTTTTCTTCTCTTTGCTCCTCAGGGCTGACACTTGGGATAGGGTTAGACACATCCAGTAGGTTTTGTTATAAATATCCAGGGATCCAAAGAATATCAAGCATGGTGGCCTCCTTCTCCAGGTGTTTTCCTGGCCTGGGATTCTTTCCCCATGCCTGCGGAAGATTGTTGGGTGCGGAGGGGTGATTGAGAGTAGCTGTGGCTCACTGGGACCCTACAGGAAGGGAACCAGGAGAGTAATATCCCATCCTCACTCTCCTCCCTCCCTCTGATGGCCTTTCAGGGCTTCTCATTAGTCAAATATAACTGAAAACCAGTACACAAGGGAGCCACAAAAATAGTCCATAGAAATCAGCCTCAGGACAAAGAGCAGGGTAGAGGAAATTATACCTAGAAGGGACAAATGGAAGACATATGGCACACCTGCTTAATTTTATCATCTCTGTCTATAGTCCTGCGACACACACACACATACACACACACTATCACCCAGTAATTCTCACCTAACAGTTTTCCACCTTGGATCATAGTCACTGTGCTGTGGGGCTTTGTACATGCTGTTCCTATTGTCTAAAACACTCTTTCCTGCACCTACACTCATCCTTCTAGTCTCAGTGTAGACATCATTTCCTCCTGGAAGCCTGTCTTGGTCCCAAGCCTGGGCTGGATGCCCCTCCTCTGTGCTCCCACCATAATCGTGGTCAACATATTTAAGTGTGTGCTGTGGGAGGCACTGTTCTAAGTAAGCCCTAACATGTGTTAACTCATTTATTCCTTAACCTTATCAGGAAGGTACATTCATTATCCCCAATTTACAGACAAGAAAACTGAGTCACAGAGCAGTTAACTAATCAGGGTCACACAAGTAGTGAGTGATGGGGCACACATTTGAGTTCAGGCAGACAGGAGCCCAAGCTGTTAACCACTGTGCTAAACTGCCTTCAGCTCCAAACTGGACTAATCCCTAGACCGCCCCCAAGTCATTCACAGGACAATTCAAGTGCCTGGTACACAGAAGGCACTCAGTAAACACTAGAAAGTTTAATTTGTTGGTTAGATAATTAATCTATGTAGAAAAGGAGTCCTAAGTTTTTTTAGAACATCTGAGTGAGAAGAATTTCTTATCTAGCTTTTGCTTTGTCCTCATCAAATGCTCACATGAAGTTGTGTTTTAATGCGCAAGAGCTGGCTAAGAACTTCTGATACTCCAGAATCTATCATCCTGGTTGCTCTTGAGAGTTCATGTGTCCATATGATGAAGAATCTGACGGTACAATTTCTGTAAAAACCATTAATGGTATCCACTTCAGCAATTATATTTATCATTTCCCACTTGGGAATTCAAGCCCTATCCTTTGCTCACATGGATGTGCAGTAACTTATGGATCTGCTGCTGTGTCTGACGCCACAGTTTCTGCAAAAACCATTAGTGGTGTCTGCCTCAGCAATGAGGTACAGGAATCAGCTCTTGGAAGAAATCAAAGAAAAGAGGAAGGTGTCTATGTAGATGAGTTGTGGGAAGATGGTCTAACGTACAGAAAATAGTCTACGGGGGAGAGTATGAAGAAGGCATATCAGATTCAAAGATGAAGAGTTAAACTGAGATATTGTCAAAGTGAAAAGAATCAAGAAACTAGGATTTCAGGGTGCACCTGCCACATAACAGGCACCATATTTTAAATAACAGTTCATTTAATCATTACGGCAAGCCAGAGGAATATTTTTCAGTTTACAGGTCAGAAAACTAAAGGTCAAAGAGGTTAAGTACTTGCCCAAGGTTATCCAGAAAGAGGCTACTAGACTGGAATTCAAAGCCTGTGCTCTTTCTACTGCTCATAGCCCTCATGGTACATGGTTTAGGGCTTCAATATGTAGTACAGAGGCCAATGCATCACTTATTCATTCATTCATTCACTCATTTATACACAAATATTTATTGAGTGCCTACATTGTGCTAAGAGCTGTGCTAATTCCTGGGAATATTACAGTGAAGAAGACACATTCGCAGCCTCAAGGATCACATTAATCATTGTGAAATGTGCGATGATAGGATCCTATGGGTGGAGTGCAGGGGCAGCTACCTCAGTCTTGGTGGAGGCAGAGAGAAACTGACCTTAAGGAAGGTTTACAAAGGAAATGAAGTTAAATAGAGCCTTGAGAGACTAGGGGCCACCCGGTGGCATAGTGGTTAAGTTTATACACTCAGCTGCAGCAGCCTGGGGTCCCCTGGGTCAGATCCTGGGCACGGACCTACATGCCACTCATCAAGCCATGCTGTGGTGGCATCCCACATAGAAGAACTAGAAGGACTTACAACTAGGATATACAACTATGTACTGGGGCTTTGGGGAGCAAAGAAAGAAAGAGGAAGATTGGCAACAGATGTTAGCTCAGGGCCAATCTTTCTGACCAAAAAGCTTACCTTTACAAAAAAATAAAAAAATAAACAGAGCCTTGAAAGACTAGGGATTAGCAAGGAAAGGAAGTGGGCAGTATATTCCCAGAAGAGGTTACAGCTGAAACAAAGGCCTAGAGATCTCCCAGAACTACAAGTAGCTCAACAGGAGGTAGGATGATGGCAAGAGATGAGACAGGGCAGATAAGCAGGGGTCCCAATATGTAGATCTTTGTGTACTAGATAAAGGATTCTGGACTTTATCTTGCGAGCCATTGGGAGACAATGGAGTGATGTTATCAGACACGAGTTGTGGAAGGATCACCTGGCTGTGGTGTGAAGAATGAATTAGAGGGGGCAAGAATGGAGGAAAGAATGAGAGCTTGAACTAACACAGTGGTACTGGGGAAGAGAGAGAGATTCAGGAAATATCAAGAAGGCAGAATCAACAGGATTTGGTGACTAGGTGACTGAGGCGTAAAAGAGACGGGGGTCAATTATGATGCCAGTTTCTGGTTTGGACCACTAAAAGGTGAAAGGTATTGGCATTCATGAAATAGGGAATGCTGGAGAAGGAACAGGCTTTGGTCAGGTTATACTGACTTTAATTTGGGACATCCAAATGGAAAGAAACAGTAGGCAGTTGATTATATGGGTCTGGACCTCAGGATGGAGATCTACACTGAATAGAGCAATTTGAGTCATCAACATAAAGATCATTGTTCCTGAACTTGGCCAGGAGTCAGAATTGCCTATGGGACTCTTTGCAAATAAGATGTCTGACTTTATCTAAGACCTCCTAAATCAAAATTTTTGGGAGGCAGAATCTGGATGCATACGTTTTGAAAGAGCTCCATCAGCATTCTGATGCTCTTCCAAAGTTGAAATTTATTGATGTGAGTGGTAGGCATGAAAGTGCACTGCTCAGACCTCCTTCAAGAGAACCTGCTATGAGAAGCATAGTTGACTGACAGACCCAGCTGACCTGCTTTGGATCCTGCATTATGTTTACACAAGGTCACAATTCCCAGCTAGCCAGAGGACTTCTTAACAGATAACTTTGGCTCTAGGATTCCCCATGGGTCTGACTAGAACTTTCTTAGAACTGCCAAACAGTCTGAGACTCTTCCTCCCCAATCTTCCTTCCTCCCCTTCTTCCAAAGCTATCAGAACAACATTATGATCTAAATGTTTTCCCAACCTACTTCTACTCTCTCCCCTTTATACTTCACATATGTTTCCCATAATAAATCTCTTGCACATCTAATCCCATATTGGTGGGTGCTTTTTGGAAAACTTGAACTGACTGACACAATATGGATGATAATTGAAGGCATATAAGTGGTGGAGATCATCCAGCAAAGAAGAGAAGAAGGCCAAAACAGAACCCTGAGGATCACCTACATTCACAGGATACAGAGGAAGAGGTGCTTGGAGAGAAAGACTGAGAAGAAGTGGCCAAAGAAGCTGGATGGAAACCAAGGAAACACGGCTTCACAGAAGCCCAGGAAACAGAGTTTCAAAAAGGATGACATAGTTAATATGGTCAAATGCTATGGAGGTCAAATAAAGACTTGAAATTGTACAATATGGATTGGAGATCTCAGTGAGAGTCATTTCAGTGGAGTGAAAAGTCAAGATTGCAGTAGCCAAGGAATAAATGACAGATAAGGAAGAGGAGATATTGAGTGCAAACACCTCTTTGAAGAATCTTGCTATGAAAGGGAGAAAATAGGTATGGGTGGATATGGAGTCCAGAATGGGTTTATTTTTTTAAGATGGAAAATACTGGGGCCTGTTTAAATGCTTCCAGGAAGGAGGTTGTGTGAGGGCAAAAGCGAAGATACAATATTGAGAGGTGGTAGAACCAAATGAGATCAGATTACAAGTAGAGAGAATAAACTTAGATTAGAGGCAGGACATCTTCCCCATTTTGGCAATGGGGAAAAGCAGGAAGAAGAGGTACTGACACAAGTAAATTTAAGCACTGGATAGCACAAAGTGGAAGGAGTTCCCAAATGATGGCTTCTGTTTTTCTTGAGGTGAAGTTTCCTATAGAGACTGAGGAGTGATGGGATATAGGTTAAGAAAAGGAGGGAGAAGTTTGAAATGATTTCTGTAGAGAGGGTGTAAAGCTACCCAGACAACAACAGGATTTTCAGGCAGCCACTGAGGACCTGGTTGGAGTCCATGAGTTCAGAGTGGCCTGACTATATGTATTTGTATAGTTGAGTTTTTTCTTTTTTCCATCATTGTCCACAGGCCAGGTATGGGGCGCAGAGGGCAGGCAGTTAGGTTCTCCAGGCTTGGAGGTTTGCTGGGTATATGTGATAGAAGGACCCAAGAGGGAGGCAGTGGAAGAAACTGTATGGAGAATGGCAGAAGTGGTGGGCTATGGGGTCTAGATTGGATAGAAAAGGAAATGCAGAGAAGACGAATAAAGACAAGAACAGACAGTGGAAATTTCAGAATGAGAGAAACATAAAGATAAAAGATTATGATCCAGTTAGTAGGATGTTTGAAGATTTTAGAGGTGGAATCATTTTAGGTCATGGTGAGGTCCAAGATATGTCAATTGAAGTAGGTGAAGGTGATGATATTTGGAGTTGAGTAGGTGAATAAAGAAGACACTGAAGTGCTGGATGAGTCTTTCATATTGACTTTGAAGCAACCATCAACGATGATAAATTGGGGGAAAGTGGGAGATGGTAGTTGAGAATCTAGGGTTCATAGTGAATGATTGGACATAATGAGGAAGTCAACAAATAAGAAAGATGAGGAAGGGAGGACAGTAAGGCCAAGTTATAGGCATTAAAGGAAAAGAAGATTTTACTCGAAGATGGAAGAATACTGGCTTAAGTGCATCATTGTTTAAGGAAGATGCTGTCAAGCTAATCTTTTAACCTCAGGGTACATCAGCTGTGGAAGAGTGAGAAGCAACTGTTCAGAGGGTGGCAGGGCAAGTTTCCTTTGAGAAGGTCTGAGTTTTAGTTTAGGCAATGAGATCTAGGGAACACTTTGTGATGTTGAAAATCCAGTGGAGTTTGTCTAAAAGAAAGAGGGTTTCCCAAGAGCACAATGGGCAGATTTGGGAGGGAGAGGAAAAGCAGTGCTTGAGGCAGGAGAAAGGAAGGACAAAATAGTGTGGGGAAGAGCATCTAGGAGAGAAGAGATGACAAAGAAATTTCATCTTGATTGGTGTCCAATGTTGACATGGAAGTAAACCATGATGCACTAAAAGTAGGGTATCTGGAAGACTTAATCCCCACAGTGGCTTTATGAATACGGAAGACTTGGGTTTCTGCACAAGTCAGGTATGGCCCACGCTGATTATACTTCCAAGGGTACTCTTGTCTAGATGAGCCCATGAACAATGATAGTAGTGTACTTTCATTCTAAGATGATATAAATTGTGAGATCATGCAATTAATAACAGCTTTTGGGTAAGGGGAGGAAAGAGTATGTTAATCATACATCCTGATTTCAGAAACATTACAATATTGAACATGTATGCCTTAGAGTCAGGAAAATATGAAAGGTGGTTCTGTGACTTCATCGTGTCCCTGGTTCGTCAAGGAGGAGACACAGTCCTCCCCCGGCACATACCATGTTTCTTAAATGAATAAATGAGGAAGGTTCGAGAGACGACCGTTCAGAGAGAATAAGAGGAAATAGAGATGAAATTTCAGTCTGGATGATGTTAGTAAGAATTTCCTAACACTGATCATTCTAGTTTGGGCTGATCTTTGTTAATCATAAGACTGAGTTTGTACAAAAACTTGGTGTCTCCTCATAAGGGACTCTAAAACACAGTAGATTTTCATTCCTGTGAAATGGGCTTCCTGGCTGTAAGCCAAAATCTTGATAATCTCTCAAATTCTCTACCAAAGTGACTATTCCATCATATTTCTCCTATAGTTCTTGGTTTTGTCTTCATCCAGCCATTTCAGGCCATTCCTTATACCTAGGGCAAAGTTTTGTATAAATAAGACTTCATTTAGTATTTCTCTGAGACATATTTCTTTAAATGCTAAAATAAGAAATTAATCTAAGAAATTTCCTAAGTTTTCCTCCATTCTATTTATATATCAAAATGAGCATGATGCAGGAGTGATTTGTATGCTCCAAGAGGTAAAACCAAACCCCCGCTTGGCATAATTTACTCAAATGCCAGATTCTCCTGGGGAAACTGGGCTCTCTTTATAACTTGATTCAAATAACTACTCTGATCCTCAATAGCTTTTTATGAAATTACCATGTAGAACCTAAATTGGTGCAGCTGAATTAAATAAATATCAGAGCTTCACTTTCTTAATCGCAAACCTTCAATTTAACCAACCGTTTATTATAATCAAAAAGCAATCAATATGTTGATTGTGGTGACATGCAAAATGGAGATAGAATTATTAGTAATTACTCTATATTTGTGGTTCAATGTGAAGGAGAAATAACTGGAAAGAAATTTTAAAGCACACTGTAGTTAAAGGACTAGTTGCTATGTTTTAGCGCAGAGTGCCATGTTGATTGTAGTCTTTAAATAAATTGAATAACATAGGTTGCTGTCAAACATGTGAATTATTCATGAAGCAGAGTTTGGGAACATTAGAGCAGATCTTGCTGATGAATATTCAGATGTGTTAATGTGTAAATGACTGACCCAGCACTCACCAATTCTTGTATGAAGAAAAGGTCTCAGAAACAAAGTGGAAATGTATTAGCCAAACTCACTCACTTGGGTCACATGCTTGAAACAGAACTGATGTGAGAGATGGGGAATGAAGCCTGAATCCCAAGTCAGAGAAGGATTCGGGCCAGGAGGGAGGCTGTGGGGGCCTTCTTTCACTGGGAGCACTTAGTGACAACAAAATCTTTTCTGCTGGCTCCAGGGACCTAGGAGTTTCTATGGTCACATTTCTGATATGGCCCTTTGTTCCCTTCCTATCAATATTTGGAACTACATAGTAACACACCTTTGGTCTGCTTCTTCAGTCCTATTTATGAAAGGATGAAAGGAAATTACAGAGCCATCCATTTTTGAGAAATCCTAAATGATGATTTTCTTTTCTCTAAATAAATCTCCACAGTGGTCTATAAGCTATGTGTTTTAATATTTATGATGCCTCATTAGGAACAGAACACATATTTCCTGAAAACTCTGGATATAATTGAGTCTTGGGATGATGTATTTTAGTAAAAGATAAAATAGAGAATTTGTCTGAGGTTGTCAGACTGTGCAAAGAGAGTATCAGAGAGAGGCAGTGATGTGTGACTTATTAGGGTGACCAACCGATGTGGTTTGCCTGGGGACTCAGGGCAAACTCAGGGGGTCCCAAAGCGTGGGACCTTTGATTTTGAAGCATGGGACAGCCTCAGGCAAACCAGGATGAGTTGGTCACCCTACTAGCCATACCAGTTTGACCAGAGGAATCTCCTGGGATAGGAGACTTTCTGTGTTAAAACTAGGAAAGCTCTGAGCAAACCAGGACTGTTGGTCACCCTACTCAAACCGCAAAGTGAAATGAATAGATTTGGGGGGATCTGCTCATGTTGACCAAGTTTCTACAAGACTAATCTACAAAACAGAACGCTAACCTATCAATTTATGAAAGAGTATAAATTCTCCCATGAGTGGAGTTTTGTGCACGCCATCTAGGATACTCCATCCTGTTGTCAACACGGTTGAATTTTTAAATAGAATTTTTCAAGTGTGTGGCTTCCCTTTCAAGTCAAGGGAGGGACGTTCTGGACTATTAATTCCCAAATGTCATCGCATGTCAGAGTCCCTACAAGCCATGTAAGAATACAGATCCTTGAGCCCTACTCCTAGAGATTTTCATTTAGGAGGGGCTGCCATGGGGCTTGGGAACTGTATATTTATCAACTCCCCCGGATGACACCAGCCAAGGTTAGGAAGAATTGGTTGGGGAAATATTTCGTCCTGGCCAAGGTGGAACATAATGAATTATTTCTGCTCTGCCACGGAGTACACCTCTTGGGTGACCATGATTTTCTTGTCCCACCTGATGCAGTGAGTGCACTGGCTCTCAGCTTCTGGCATCACAAACTCTTGGTTCACTCCTGACTCTGACACTTACAAGCTGACAACTTAAGCAGGTCACTTACATTCCCTGACCATCTGTTTCCTTCTCTGTTGAAAGGGTACAACAACAGAAGCTATTTCATAGAGTAGTTATAGAATTAGATGATACAATGTATGTGAAATATTCAGAAGTCCGAGAGCTGCAGAGTTCAATGAATATTAGCTAAAATTATGATTTAATGTTTCTCCCTGGATGATGAGGAATAAACTGCCAAATTCTTACTGTTAGCTCTTCCTTTCACTAAATTCTCTGAAGATCATCGCTTTCTATTAATGCACCCTTTCTTCAGATAGAATGCTTCACATTGTTAGGTTTCAGGTTAAAATATTTGACTACCTCAATGTGTGTTTGTACCACAATTTCAAATTTATTTGTACAATAATGTTTCTGAAGATGGGACTTAAATCAGCCCAGTTAAGCCTGAGCGCTCTCAGATCTTCAGTCATCTGCATCTAGTAATCTCTTGGGTTGCAGTCATGGATGCACAAAACCACTTCGTTCTGGCAATATGATCATGAGTTGGATGGTTGAGAAAAATAAGTCCCAGAATACAGAGCATAGGTGAGAATGCTTCCTCTCTTGCAATGTCCAATTAATTCTCCTGTTCATTGCTCAAATAGGTGGGAATTGGATATATTTCATGTATTTGGGTTGGTTCAGCTAAATTAGGTTTCATTACTCATTTTCTAGTTATTAGAAGGATGCTTCACACCTACCTCCATGTACCAAGTAGAGTTACCATGTGGAGGTTGTCCCTATATTGGTTTTGTTAGTTTAGCTGTAATTGATTAGTTGATTACCAAATTATTTCCTTTTTCCTCCTAGTCATGTAACTACATGTTTTCAGTCTTCTTTGCAGTTAGACACAGTCATATGACTGAGTTATGGCCAATGGAATCAGGCAGTATTGTGAGTTATTTCTGGGCTAATCTAAGAAAACCTCCCGGGCAGCCCTTTGGATTCTCTCTTCCCGTAGCTGCTGACTTAAGGCAAAAGATGTAGTGAAGCCACCAGGCTGAAAGAGCCTTGGTTCCTGGGTCAGTTCTCAGGGAAGAGTTGCCTAAGAGAGCTGCCTAGGAACAGCTGCATTGGAACACGGCTTTTGTGAAAACTAACCTCTCACTGGGTTCAGTTACTGAGATGTGGGGCTTATCTGTTTCCTCAGTTGGCTTAGCCTGAGTTTTCAAGGAGGAAGGAGGGGCTGCAGGTATCTGTGACAAACATATGGCAAGTAGCATTTTTGGCCTCTAACATTTTTATTCTTTTTTATAAAATGTGTTTTTGAAGATAGAATTATGGAAGTCTTTATATATTATAGAAAATTTAGAAAGAAGGAAGAATGTTAAAATAACTCATAATTATATCATGTATTCTTCTGGACTATTTTCTATGTGTATACAGACACATTTTCCCCATAAAAATTAGCTCATCTGTTTTTAGGATTTTATAGCTTTTTCCATTACTTAACATTTAATGTAAACATTGTTATATTCAACCATCATTTTTAATGGCTATATCATCATCTATTCAGTGTCCTGTTTTTGAGCATTAAAACTGTTCTCATTCTTTTCCTATAAAACAAATCCTACTATAAATATCCTTGTACATTAATCTTTGCTCACATCTTTATTTTCTTAAGATAAATTTATTGAATGGAATTGCTAATCTAACATTTTATTCTTATAACTAGCACACATTTGCCTGATTTCATTGACCTTAACCAAAACCACAGCCATATTTTAATTTCATAGATTGTAAGTGTGATCAAGGGAGGGCTTGCCAACTTTAGTCATACCATGGGCAATAGAAAAAGAAAATGTTGTCTCATTACTTAGAATTACAATCTCTTGCCATACAATTTTGTTTGTTTACAATATTCTTTTTTTATTGAGGTGACGTTGGCTTATAATATTATATAAATTTCAGGTGTACATCATTATATTTCGATTTCTGTATAGACTACATCGTCTTCACCACCAAAAGTCTAGCTGCCATCAGTCACCTTACACATGTGCCCCTTTACCCTGTTCACCCTTCCCACCCCCTTCCCTTCTGATAACCAGCAATCTGTTCTCTGTATCTATGTGTTTGTTTGTTTGTTTATCTTCCACATATGAGTGAAATTATATGGTGTTTGTCTTTCTCCATCTGACTTATTTCGCTTAGCATAATACCCTTAAGGTCCATCCATGTTGTTGCAAATGGCAAGATTTCATCTTTTTTATGGCTGAGTAGTATTCCATTGTATATATACTACATCTTCTTTATCCATTCATCCATCGATGGGCACTTAGATTATTTCCAAGTCTTGGCTATTCTGAATAATGCTGCAATGAACATAGGGGTGCATATATCTTTTCAAATTAGCGTTTTCCTGTTCTTTAGATAAATACCTAGAAGCAGAATAGCTGGATCACATGGTAGTTCTATTTTTAATTTTTTGAGGAATGTCCATATTGTTTTACATCGTGCTGCACCAATTTAATTCCTACCAGCAGTGTACAAGGGTTCCCTTTTTTCCACATCCTCTCCAACACTTGTTATTTCTTGTCTTTTTAATAACAGTCATTCCGACAGATGTGAGGTAGTATTTCATTGTGGTTTTGATTTGCATTCCCCTAATAATTATTGATGTTGAACAGCTTTTCATGTGCCTATTGGCCATCTATCTGTGTATCTTTGGAAAAATGTGTGTTCAAGTCCTCTACTCATGTTTGTTTTTTTGTTTTTGAGTTGTGTGAGTCCTTTATATATTTTGGATATTAACCCCTTATTGGATATATGATTTGCAAATATATTCTCCCAACGGATATGTTGTCTTTTCATTTCGTTGATAGTTTCCTTTGCTGTGCAGAAACTTTTTGGTTTGATGTAGTCCCATTTGTTTATTTTTGCTTTTGTTTCCCTTGCCTGAGTAGACATGGTATTCGAAAAGATGTTATTAAGACTGATGTCCAAAGAGCATACTGCCTATGTTTTCTTCTAGGACTTTTATGGTTTTAGGTCTTACATTCAAGTCTTTAATCCATTTTGTGTTAATTTTTGCATAAAGTGTAGGATAGTGGTCTACACTAATTCCTTTACATGTGGCTGTCCAGTTTTCCCAACACCATTTATTGAAGAGAGTTTCTTTTCTCCATTGTGTGCTCTTGGCTCCTTTATCAAAAATTAGCTGTCCATAAATGCTTGGATTTATTTCTGAGCTCTCAATCCTGTTCCATTGATCCGTGTGTCTGTTTTTGTGCCAGTACCATGCTGTTTTGATTACTATAGCTTTGCAGTAGTATTTTGAAATCAGTGAAGGTGATACCTCCAGCTTTGTTCTTTTTTCTCAGGACTGCTTTAGCTGTTTGGGGTCTTTTGTTGTTCCATGTAAATTTTAGGATTCTTTGTTCTATTTCTGTGAAAATGTTGTTGGGATTTTGACAAGGGTTGCATTGAATCTGTAGATTGCTTTAGGAAGTATGGACATTTTAACTAAGTTAATTCTTCCAATCCATGAGCATGGAATATCTATTTCTTTGTGTCTTCTTTGATTTCTTTCAACAATGTCTTGTAGTTTTCAGTGTATAGGTCTTTCACCTCCTTGGTTAAATTTATTCCCAGGTATTTTATTCTTTTTGTTGTGATTGTAAATGGTATTGTGCTCTTGATTTCTCCTTCTGCTAGTTCATTGTTAGTGTATAAAGACACAACTGATTTTTGTATGTTGATTTTGTACATTGAAAATTTACTGTATTTATTAATTATTTCTAATAGTTTTTTGATGGATTCTTTGGGGTTTTCTATGTATAAAATCATGTTGTCTGCAAATAGTGACAGTTTTCCTTCTTCCTTTCCAATTTGGATACCTTTTATTTCTTTTTCTAGCCTAATTGCTCTAGCTAGGACTTCTAATACTTTATTCAATAAGAGTGGTGAGAGTGGACATCCTTGTCTTGTTCCTGTGCTTAGAGGGGTAGCTTTCAGATTTTCACCTTGAGTGTGATGTTGGCTGTGGGTTTGTCATATATGGTCTTTATTATGTTGAGGTACTTTCCTTCTATACCCATTTTATTGAGAGTTTTTACCGTAAATCGATACTGAATCTTGTCAAACACTTTCTCTGCATCTGTTGAGATGATCATGTGATTTTTATCCTTCAGTGTGTCATTTGTGGTATATCTCACTGATCAATTTGCAGATGTTGAACCATCTTTGCATTCCTGGAATAAATCCCACTTGACTGTAAAATATGATCCTTTTAATGTATCGTCATATTCGATTTGTAAATATTTTGTTGAGGATTTTTGCATCTATGTTCATGAGTGATATTGGCCCTTAATTTTCCTTTTTTGTTGTCCTTGCCTGGTTTTGGTATCAGAGTAATGTTGGCCACATAGAATGAGTTAGGAAGCATGCCCTCTTCAATTTTTTGGAAGAGTTTGAGAAGGATTCAGATTCTTTGAATGTTTGGTAGAATTCACCAGAGAAGTTGTCTAGTCCTGGACTTTTGTTCTTTGACATGTGTTTCAATCTCCTTACTAATGATTGGTCTATTCAGATTCTCTGTTTCTTCTTGATTCAATTTTGGAAGGTTGTATGGTTCTAGAATTTATCCATATCTTCTAGGTTATCCAATTTGTTGGCATATAGCTTTCATAGTATTCTCTTATAATCCTTTGTATTTCTGTGGTATCTGTTGTAATTTCTTCTCTTTTGTTTCTGATTTTATTTATTCAAGCCTCCTCTCTTTATTTCTTAGTGAGTCTAGGTAAAGGTTTGTTAATTTTGTTTATCTTTTCAAAGAGCCAACTCTTAGTTTCATTGATCTTTTGTATTGTCTTTTTAGTCTTTATTTTATTTATTTGCATTCTGATTCTTATCATTTCCTTCCTTCTACTGATTTTAGGCTTCGTTTGTTCTTCTTTTTCTAGTTCTTTTAGATGTGTCAGATTGTTTATTTGAGATTTTTCTTATTTCTTGAGGTAGGCCTGGATTGCTATACAATTTACTCTTAGTATCATATTTGCTGCTTCCCATAGATTTTAGTATGCTGCGTTTTCATTTTCATTTGTCACCAGGTATTTTTTTATTTCCCCTTTGATTTCTTCATTGATTTAATAGTTGTTCAGTAGCATGTTGTTTAGTCTCCATGCATTTGTGACTTTTCCAGCTTTCTTCCTGTAGTTGATTTCTAGTTTTATATCATTGTGGTTGGAAAAGATGCTTGATATGATTTCAATCTTCTTAAATTTATTGAGACTTTGTTTCCCAACATATGGTTTATCTTTGGAGAATGTTGCATGTGCACTTGAGAAGAATGTGTATTCCACTGCTTTTGAATAGAATGTTCTATATATGTTTATAAAGTCCCTCTAGTCTAGTGTTTCATTTAAGGCCAACGTTCTTTGTTGACTTTCTGACTGGATGATCTCTACATTGATGTAAGTGGAGTATTAAAGTTCCCTGCTATTAATACTGTCAATTTTTCCCTTTAGGTCTATTAATGGTTGCTTTATATACTTTGGTGCTCCTATGTTAGGTGCATATATGTTTAAAAAATGTTATGTCTTCTTGATTGATTATCCCCTTTATCACTATATAATGGCCATCTTTGTCTCTTGTTATCTCTTTTGGCTTGAAGTCTATTTTGTCTGATATAAGTATAGCTACCCCTGCTTTCTTTTGGTTGCCATTTGCTTGGAGAATCATATTCTATCCCTTTGCTTTGAGCCTATGTTTGTCTTTAGAGCTGAGATGGATCTCCTGGAGGCAGTATATTGTTTGATTTTGTTTTTTAATCCATCCAGCCACTCTGTCTCTTTTGATTGGTGAAATCAATCTATTTACATTTAGGGTGATTATTGATATATGAGGACTTAATACTGCTATTTTATCTTTTGTTTTCTGATTGCTTTATATTTCCATTGTTTCTTTTTCCTTGTGTTTCTGTCTGTCATTTCAGTTTAGCAGTTTTATTTTCTCAGTGTTTTATTTTCTTGTGTTTTGTGACTCTGCTCTGAATTTTTATTTTGTGGTTACCATGAGGTTTTATAAGAGATCTCATAGATGAGATAGTCTTTTTCTGCTGATAGCATGTTATCTTCATTTGCCTATTCAGGTTCCATCTTTTTCCTCTTCTTTTTCTGTTTTTATTGTTGGAATTATCCTTTTTTGTATTGTGAGTTCATTACAAATTGAAGTGGTCATAGTTATTTTTAATGTTTTCTTTCTTTTTAACTTTTATGTTATAATTGTCTACTAACCTATTCTGATTTAGACCTGCAATTTTCTGATTCTGTCTTTCTATTTATCACCTTGCTTAAAGCTTTGTACACCTTTGCCTTTTGTAAGTCAGGTCTAGTGATGAACTCCCTCACCTTTGTTTGTGTGGAAAAGTCTTTATTTCTCCTTCACATTTGAAAGATAACTTTGCTGTATAGAGTATTCTTGGCTGACAGTTTTTGTCTTTCAACTTTCTGAATATGTCGTTCCACTCTCTTATAGCTTATAGATTTTCTGCTGAGAAATCTGATGACAACGTAAAGGCGGTTCCCTTGTAGGTTATTGCCTTTTTCTCCCTGGTTTCCCTTAATATTCTTTCTTTGCCATTAACTTTTGACAGTTTTAATATAAAATGTCTTGGAGAAGGTCTTTTTGTGTTGAGATAATTGGGTGTTATATTAGTTTCATGTACTTTGTATTCAATTTCTTCCCCAGATCTGGGAGGTTCTCAGCTATTATTTCTTTAAATAAGCTCTCTATTCCCTTCTCCCTCTCTTCTCCTTCTGGGATACCCATTATCCTTATGTTGCTTTTCCTAAGTGAGTCCTCATTTCCTATTTCTTTATTTTAAAAAAATCTTAGTTCTCTCTCCAATTCCAGCAGAATTATTTCCATAACTTTATCTTCAACTTCATTAATTCTGTCATATGGTCTGTTCTATTTCCAATGCTTTCTACTTTATTCTTTATCCCATTTATTGAGTTCTTCAGCTCCAGATTTTCTGCTTGGTTCGTTTTTTAGAGTTTCAATCTTTTAGGTGAAGTACTCCTTCTGTTCATTAATTTTGTTCCTGAGCTCATTGAACTGTCTTTCTGAGTTTTCTTGGAGCTCATTGAGTTGCTTCATGACAGCTATTTTGAATTCTCTGTCAGTTTAGATTGCACTCTTCTATGACTTCAAGTTTGGTTTCTGGAGAATTGTCATTTTCTTTGTGATACTGTGTCATCCTAATTTTTCATGGTGTTTGATGAGTTGTTTCTCTGCTGGCACATTTATAGTAGTGAACATCCTTCTTATTTAGATAAGGCTTTGTTTACTTTGATTCTGAGCTGCTTCTGGTTGTATTTGAGAGCCAGTGTTTTCCACCCTCTACTGCCCATGCCTCTACTTCAGTTTCCTTGTTTTGCTGCTTGTGACTTCGAGGTTGCTGGTGCCTTGCTGCTTCCAGTGTTGCTGAAGCTGTGGGTGTTGCCACTGGGGATACCAGGCTGGTGAGCACCTGTGCTGTTTCCAGGGTCGCTTGGGTATAGATTCTCCCATTGCAGTGGGGGAGTGGGAGGGAGAGGTGGGAGCAGGGGTCACAGGCACCACCACCTCATCTAGGGTTGCTGGATCTGCAGGTACCGCTGCCACAGGTGGGACAGGTGGGGTTGCAGGTGCCACTGCTGTTGTGGGGAACCAGGGTAATAGGCTTTGCTGTCACTACTACTGGGCTGTCCACAGCCTCAAGAACTACTGTGGCTGGGGGTTTGCTGCTATGCACACTGCCACTGCTGCTGCTCCTGGGTTGTCTGGGGGTACTGGCACCACCACTGCTGGGAGTGCTGGGTTTGCAGGTGTCACTGCCACTGCCAGGTGGGTCAGGGTTGTGGGCACCACCACCACGAGGGGAGTAGTGCCTGGGTTATGGGCACTGCCGTGATTCTTGGAGCCTCCAGATACAGGCAGCACCACAGTTCCTGGAGCCTCTGCTCTCAGGGGCCACCCTAGTCCCTGGAACCTCAGGTCACAGGTAATGTTGTTGCCGCCACTGCTAGGGACACTGGGATCTTGGATGTAGCTCCTGCTGCTGGGATGGTCAGGGTTGGAGGTGCAGCCTTCAAAGAAGGAGGACGGGCCTGGATCCCAGGCACCATGGCAGTTCCTGGAAACACCGGTCACATGTGCTGCCTCGATCCTTGGAGTGTCTGTTTGTAGGCATTGCTGCAGTTCCTGGAACCTCTGGTCATGGGCACCACTGTGGTTCTTGGAGCCTCCAGTCTTGGGAGCCATCACTCCTGCTCTCCTGGTTCCACCACCTCCACAAAGTCCAATCCACCCACCTTCAGAGGTATAGATGTATGGGTCTCTCAGGTGTTACAATGTGCTATGTAGAGTCCTTTGTTGGTGTATGGATGTCCTACTAGTTGTAACTAAGAGGGGAGAGAC
This sequence comes from Equus quagga, assembly GCF_021613505.1. Lineage (NCBI taxonomy): Eukaryota > Metazoa > Chordata > Mammalia > Perissodactyla > Equidae > Equus > Equus quagga. Next base: position 79,099,981 of record NC_060275.1, read on the forward strand.
AAAGGGAGCAACTCACTCTGTCACAATGCTGATGTCACCTCATAAAATAATTTTTGAAAAAGCTCATTACAACTGAAATTCCTTAGAAAATGAAATGTAAGCCTATCCTGGGGTATATAGGCCCATTGCCATTCTTCCATGCTTTCCTGTATCTGAAGTCTGCCTGGAAGCGTACAGTTAAATACTGAGATACATATTAACCTAAGTGCTGCAATTATCATTCTGTAGAAATCATTCTGGTAGAGAAACTTTTTATTTTCAAATTTGCATGAGTGATTACTTGGTTAAAAAAACTTTATTAAAATTTGATTATTTTAACTAGTTAACACTAGAGTTAGATGAAAATATGAAGGATCAAGTGTGATTTTTTTATCTTAGTATAAACTCATAGAATGTTGTATATATACTGCAAGTCTTGCCATCTGAAGATTTTTAAGTCTTAATTGACTGGTGGATTTCACAAATCGGTTATCTCAGGGCAAACAAGGCAGTAGTACGTATTTTTTAATTTCAGAACGAAGTCCCTGCTCTCCTGGTAACACCTCTCTGGTTGCAGTGACATTGTGCAACCAGGCAAGCCACACACAGTTGCAAAGACTCTTATCTTCCATCTCTATCTGCTCATGGCTTTGTGTGTTCATTGTCAAACGATCCTCTTTGGAAGCTGAGTGACCTTGCAATTAGTGCCCTTCAACAGCTGACTTCAAAGATGAAGAACAGTGCAGGGCCAGCCCAGTGGCACAGTGGTTAAGTTCGCACATTCTGCGTCGGTGGCCTGGGGCTCGCTGGTTTGGATCCCAGGTGCGGACATAGCACCGCTTGGCAAGCCATGCTGTGGTAGGCGTCCCACATATAAAGTAGAGGAAGATGGGCATGGATGTTAGCTCAGGGCAGTCTTCCTCAGCAAAAAGAGGAGGATTGGCAGCAGATGTTAGCTCAGGGATAATCTTCCTCAAAAAAAAAAAAAAAAAGATGACAAAGTGCAGGTGGTTGAAGGCACAGATAACACAGGTTTTGTGCTCAATTGTTGGCATATGCAAGAGATATTTTTGGAAATATAGTGGTAAGAACATGCTGCCCTAAACATTTTTTATCAGGATTACATACATAATTTCAAAATATTTCATATTGCAACACTTGATTTTGCTTTAATCCATTTGGATGGATGGATGGAATCTGAAGACAGATGGTGTGTTTCACAGAGCTCAGTTTCATAAGATGCCCTTACTATCTAAAGGGTAACAAAAGGACTGGGCCATTTGCTTGACAAAGCTGCACCCTTTTCACATCAGTGTTCCCTTCTAGCTGCTCAATTACCAAAGCACAGTCTAAGAAGGTGATTCTGTCTCATCAATATCTTTTCTAGGCGGTATCTTATTGGCCACTTGGAAAGTATTGCTCTTGGTGGTGTGTTTGTTTAAAATAAACTGCTTCCTAGCAACTCAAAGCCAAATAGATTTACATATAGATCCTTAGAGTGTGCAGTATTGGACAGCATTTAATCTGCAGGCAGAAGCTATGGTTTTTATTTTGACCTTTGCCCAATGAAAAATAAGTAACTCTTTCAGTGTTGAATGATTTATTCACTCCTGACAGTAGAAATAAGTAGCCTTTCCCCTGAAATTGGCAGCCATATTCATGACACTTTGTTGTTGCTTCGGGAAAAGGTGTTTTAATGGTGTTGAAGGTTTTCATAACAGAAATCTTAAAATGGAATGTCACCTAAGTCATTCGCAATTAATGAAGGTCTCATTCAGAATCTCCTTTGAGGCACCAAATCAGCATTTGACACTCTTTTCTCTTCTCCTGCTAAAGGAGATACTTTTCTGACAAAACACACTCATCCACTGTACTTTGTAGGTTTAGGGTTATAAGACAAGGCTTAGTTGGCCGTACAGCTTTTCAGAACGGGAAGGGCAGGAACTCAAAAATTGGACAGATCCATGGCCTATATACCCTTTGACATGTGATCCTAGCACGTCTTTTCTTTTAATCAGACCATCTGATCAATTCCCTAAAAGTGTTGCTTTGTCCTTTACACAAAACAATTATGTTTACTGATTAATTTACCTTTTTCATACTGACCACTCTGAATTCTCCTTCAACTTTAGTAGCTGTGTCAAGACATTAGTTAGATGTGTGATATTGGACAATTCCCTTCACCACTCTGGACCTAATTTCTGCCATTAAATAAGATGATTGGTTGAGCTCTAAGGTTCTTTCAAGCTCCAAATTCTACAATTATAAAAACATCTAAATTCATTTATTCATCCACTTATTTATTATTAAATACATATTCAGCCCACACTACATGGTGGGCATTGTATTGGGTGTTGGTGATACTGCAAACAACTTTAGATCTAGTTCCTTGCCCTCTGGTAGCTTATGTTCCAGGCAGGGAAATACCAGAATCAGTGCTGGGATGCCTGGGACAGGTGGCAAAACTCCCCAGGTGATCCTGGTACTCACACCCTCTATCAATTGAGAACTTGATATGCACTCTGAAAAGGTCATAACAGGCCATTAGGATACATTATTCCTCTATAGATTGGCTAGATAAAAGCAAGCTGGAGGTCACCCCACTCTGTATAGCCAGGGTTTCACAACTCTACTTGCGATGCATGAGTTTAGTTTAGTTTTATGTATTCTAGCCATGTGTCTTTTAGAGATACAGGATTTAATTTGTACTAAAGCATTAGTTACATTCTCTGTGAATGACTCTGTTTCTTTTGCAGTGTTGGGACTTGTCAGAGAAACCACTCTCTGGTTGAGTGGTGCATCCTCTGACTTGAGCTCCTCTTTGCTCCACACCTCCTGGTTGAATGGGGGAAGGGGAGAGTTGAACATGACAGCTGTTGGCTATGAGGGTGCAGCTGCCACACGTGTCTGTTGCCATTCTAGGGGTGAGGGCTTCTGAGGCACTTTGAGGCTTATGACTCTCCTTTGGTTTGTTACCTATCCCTTTCTAGGAGCCAAAGTAGCCCTCTGTCTACTTATCACACCCATCAAGCCTTTGAACACTTCCTCCTTTATACACACACACACACACTCATACACATACCTGTATAATGATGGTTTCACGTTGACATTTATCTGTCCTCATCATTCATTCATTTATCAGTCCATTGATTCTTTGAGTCATTCACTGATTTGTTCATTCAGCCATTCACTCATTTATTCATTCATGGCCACCGACCAGTGGTGTAGGTCCACCCAATAACCTGGCTGGTGTCCTCGTCTCCTCTTAGAACAGGAGCCTCTCTTGGCCTTGCCAGTCCAGCTCCCAGGGACCAGAATCACAAATATCCCCAGTGCTGACAGACCTCGGTTTGGTGTACTGGACCTCTAAGGGTGATCCACCTTAAATGCCCCATTCCTGTGCTTCACACGCCTGCCAAGCTCCTGTTCCCTCTAACGGCCTGCCCAGGCTATCTGCGGTTACACTCGCCCTGGGCCGCGCACAAAACTGGAACTCACGGCAGCTGCAGCTGCTGTTCTCTCTCCCTCCCTTGTGTTTGACCCCTAGAGACAGAGATACATCCAAGTCTTGCTGCCTCCTCCAGTCCATTCACCCATCAGGATTGCCAGGCCTGGCTGAATCCCACAGAGTGACACAGGCGACAGTCATGCGTGAATTAAAGGTTATGGCATTTGCTGTTCTGTAGATGCATGCCACAAAAAGAATAGCCAAAACTTGAATGAGCAGAGAAATTTCAGGGCCACATGCAAATCCTTTCTAAGTGAAATGTTTCTAAGCAAAAAAAAAAAGACAAGTTGCTAAGTAGTTTTACTATTTCCCATCTTACATTCTGGAACATGACTATGAAAGTGTCCTCAGGGCATATGCTGTGCAGCTTCCTTTTATGTTAAAACCCTTTATTATGTGATTATTTTATACTACTTTATCAAGATCATTTTCATGTGTCTTCAAAGGACCTGCTTAGTAGCAGTGTATCCTGGTTGAAGGAGCAGTGGGTTGTGTCCCAGTCCAGCCTCTCTGGAATGTACTAGCTATTTGAACAGTGCAAAGCGTTAACCTCTGTGGGGTCAGTTTTCCCATCTGTGGAATGGGAATAGCATTTCTCTGCCTGCCAGCTTGGGAAAATGCCTGGGGTGAGGGAGTGAAATATATATGTAGACGTATATATATTTAAAGAGTTTGGTTTCTTTGACATTTACCATTTACGTTACCAAAGATATTTATTTTAGGTTATTTGTAAATCTTTCTGAAAACCGCCTTTATGTTATCATTTTGTTACAAACCACTTTGTGAAATAGGTTGAAAAGCATTATTGTTTCCATTTTATGGATGAGAAAACTGAGGTTAAAAGATAAATATGAGATTTTGCTCAAGATATTTCTGATAAGGAGTAGAACCAAGATGAGAAGCCAGTTCTGCTCCTTCCCTGGGCCAGGCCTCTTATACTCTCTTCGCTCGAGGCCCTTCTCTCACCAACTCTAACCCCATGTTCTTCCTTTGTCTAGTCTCCTCTGGACCAGGGGCAGAGGTGAAGCAAGCGTTCAAGCACCAGGCAGCAGGGTGAGAGGCTGAACACTAGCGGGTGGGTGGAGGGGTGGACTCTCCAGAGAAGTGGACCAAAGTTGAATTGCAGGATGGGAGCAAAGTTTGGGTATCTAGCTGGAGATCAACTACTGAAAGAATTCTTTTAAAAAATCTTAGTGAGTAAATACGACAGGCAAAAACGATATAAGCAGATCAGGATCAAACCAACTGCAATTGACCAGTTGTCAGATACAGAAGTTGGATCAGGCATTGTGGTCTGGATTAATTTTCTGGGAAAGGGTCTGGTTATGCCCCTCTGAAGCTTGGGGTCTGACTCTGAGGATGCGCCCTCACTCATCTCAAATGCCTTTCACTCATTTAGTCAGTTTTCCTGCAGTGCCAACACACATTTATTAAGTATTTACTATGGTCCCATGAGATATCAAGTGCTAGAGAGGCAATTGTGAACACACACCTGTATGGTTACTGTTCTCCTGAAGCACACAGTCTAGGGCAGCATTCTCCACCTGGGCATTATTGAGATTTTGCTGTGGGGACTGTCCTGGGCACTGTAATATGTTTAACAGATTTCTGGCCTCTATCGCTAGATAGTACCACCTTTTCAGTTGAAGCAACCAAAAATGTCTCAGATATTGCCAAATGTTCCTAGGGGAAGGAAGGCATAGACTGCCCAGGACTGAGAGCCGCTGTCTAGTATTAATAATGATTAACAATTACTGCATGCTTACTAGGTGCCAGGAACAGTGTTCAACACAACCAGCAAAAAGGTGGATAACAATGCAAACTCCTAAGCAGATCCCACTAAAACAACTCATCAGATTCTCCAAGGCTCTCTATTTCCTCCGTGAACCACAAGGTTGAATTTCAAGGGCACGTGGAATATTTACAGCCAAGGACTCTGGTTTGCGCTTCTGCTCCCTCATGTGAGTCGTATGGTTATGAAAAGAAATTGTCTTTGTTCTCAAACTTGTTTGTGCCTATTGTACTTGTTATAATTGTGCAATTTGATTAGATAGTACATAAACATTAAATATGAGTGTGAAGAGTTATTTTAACAAAATTAAGTGGAATGCTCTGGAAAGATATGATAAAAAATAAAACTTTCTGTCAATTAAATATGAGAAAGAACAATAACAGGTAGAAAAAATTGTAAAAATCTGGAAGATATAAGTTCTTGCTATACCTTAAAGAACCCAAACTGGAAATTAGCACCAATGGGTTACAGATCTGGATTAGGTAAGAAAAAAGATGTGAAGTACAGTTAGCCAAAGAAAAGACCTATGCTCTACTCAGATGTATGAATAAATGCATATTTGTTTGTTTTAAGTTAAAAGAAAATGTTTAACCTTTGCATGGTGTTTTATGACTCTCCATTTTTAGTTGATCAACTACCTACCTGTTCCAGTTGCTACAGATGAGTGGGATTCTCTTACATTATCCCCATCTTAGAGATGAAAAGTTGAAAGTTAGAGAGGTAATTTGCCTAGACGTACACCTCTAGGAGATGGTGAGCCAGGAATGAAGTCTGGGTGTGTCTAGCCACGGTTCAAGCTTTGGACCGTGATGTGGTAAGTCAACAACCCTCTCCTTCCCACAAAGATGCTCTTGATTGTATTAAAATCAAGGATTTCTGTTCAATCAAGGACTTTGTGGACAAAATTACTAGATGGTAAATTGGGAGATGTTTGCAATGTCTAAAACCAACAACGGTTCAGTATCTAGAATATACGAGGAATTCCTGAAACCAAAAAGAAAAAGAAAGCAATCCCAATATAAAAATGGGTAAACAGTATAACACAATTTACAGAAGAGGAATTCCTAAAGACTAATAAGCATATGAAGAAATGATCAATAACTTTAGTAATCAAGGAAAAGAAACTTAAGGCAACAGAGAAACCACTCTTTGCCTGTTATCTGGATAATGCCACAAAGAGACAAGGATGAAAAGATATAGGAACCCCACATACTGTCGGTGAGAATGGAGATGGGAGCAGCCCCTCCAGGGAGCAATATGGCTCCACCCAAGACCCCAAATTCCCCTTCGAGATGTACATCCCCAAGGAATCTTTACATAATTAGAGGACGTGTACAAGGATGTTTGGGATAGCATTATGGTTAGCCTGCGTCTTCCGAGAAACAGATGCCAAGATGTGGATTAAATCAATTAAATGTACAGAGATCTTATTAGGGGAGATGCCTCTGAGAGAAAATGGGGAGGGCTTGGAGGACCGTCATAACATGATGCAAGTCTGATCCCAAGTGAGGGAGAGAGGGAAGGAAGGCTTGTGGAAGTGCCCTACACTGCCACACAATCTCAGGAAAGTTCTTCAAGTCAACCAGGAAGTCCTCAAGCCAAAATCGGCTGTGAGAGGCATCCCATGTCTCCCAGGAACGAGCCTGTCTTAGTGTCCCTGCTGCGCTCAGTCACTGGTTGGGAGCAGCCTGTGGGAAGCGTGACCTCGGGTGAAACACAGAGATGGATTTCAGAGCACAGCAGCTGGGGCCTTTTGTGAATTACGCTCCCTGTGGCTGGAGGTCTGTGAGGAGCTTTCTCATGGATGCCACACGTTATTGGGAGTAGCAGGGAGAGGAAGGCAGCCTGTATGTCAATCATGAAGACAGTAGAAAGGTAATTTATAGTGGACACGTACCAGTGAGCAGATGGAAGCAAAGAATTAGATGTACACCTAACAACTTGGGTGGGTCTTAAAAAAGAATGTGTGGAGTGTAAAAAAGGAAGAACCAGAATGAGATAGCAAATACAATAATATTTACTAAATTTAGAATACATGCATACAGGCGCTGGCCTGGTAGCCAAGTGGTTAAGTTTGTACTCTCTGCTTCAGCAGCCCAGGGTTTCGCCAGTTCAGATCCTGGGCATGGACCCAGCACTGCTCATCAGGCCATGCTGAGGCGGCATTCCACATGCCACAACTAGAAGGACCCACAACTAAAATATACAACTATGTACTGGGGGCCTTTGGGGAGAAGAAGGAAAAATAAAATCTTAAAAAAAAAAAAAGAATGCATGCATACAAAACAATAACACTCAATGTGCAAGTACACAAACCAAAAGATATTCATTATGCTCATTAGAACGATTGATTGGGTGAGATATGGGATTAAAAAGAAATAAATATAGAGGAATATATGAAAAAAGGCCTTACATGGATCAATGAGGATAAAGTGTCTTGGACTGAGTATGAGTAACTCAACTTCCTGACCCTGAGGACGTAAATAAACAAATCAACATGGTGCCCACAACCTACCTGCTAAAAAACCAGAACACAGAAGCAGCCTCTTTGGAATTCTTTAATAGCAACTATAAAAGCAGTCTTCTGTTATAAAAACCACAGCTCGCTGTACAGATGTCTAGCCCATTCCTGGTCCTTTAAATTCAACTCATCCTATTAGTGCCTCATGTTGCAGCAAACACAGACCACCAACCACAGCACAGCACAGCCTGGGAACTGCCTCAGGCTGCTGCCTGCTTACTCTCTCTCTCTCTCTCTCTCTCAACCTCTCCCTTCTGGCTAACTTCTGGGTTTTTCATTCCTGCCCTGGTCCCCGGGTTCTTTTTTTTTTTTTGTAATAGCTTTGTTGAAATATAATTCACATACCATACAACTCATCCATTTAAAGTGTAAAATTTAATGGCTTTTAGTGTATTCACAGAATTGTGCAACCATCACCACAATCAATTTTAGAATATTTTCATCACCTCAAAAACAGAGACTGCACTCCTTAGCCATTAACTTCCAACCCCTCCATGTGCCTCCTCTCCCTCCCACCCCACACCTTGCTCTAGGCAACCACTAATCTACTTCCTGTCTCTATAGATTTGCCTAGTCTGGACATTTCATATAAATGAAATTATACAATATGTGGTCCTCTGTGACTGGCTTCTTTCATGTAGCATAATGTTTTCAAGATTCATCCATGTTGTATCAGTGTTTCATTTCTTTTTATTGCCAAATAAGATTCCATTGTATGGATACGCTATGTTTTGTTTTTCCTTTCTTCAGTTGATGAACATTTGGGTTGTTTCCACTTTTTGGCAATTATGGATAATACTGTGTATAAGTAGCTGTGTGAACACATGTTTTCATTTCTCTTGGGTATACACCTAGGAGTGGAATTGCTGGGTCATAACGTAACTTTATGTTTAACCTTTTGAGGAATGGCCAGACTGTTTTCCAAAGCAGCTGCACCATTTTGCATTCCCACCAGCAGTGTGAGGGTCCCAATTTCTCCACATCTTCATCAACACTTGTTATCACGTCTTTTTGGTTATGGTCCCCTAGTTCTTGCTGTTGGCTCCTGGCTCCCCCTGGGCTCACTGACCTTAGGTGTCTTGCACTTCATTGATTTCAGGGCTCTTCAGGGTTTTCTGTAAAAGGCATCTTCCATCACACTGGCGGAATTAGCCCTTGGCTTCCCTCATTAAGGAAAAGAGGTTGCAGATAGTGTGGTTCTCCAACTCCACCCCCAGAAGAAAAGAGTAGAGGAAGAGGACAGCTGAATGTGACTGACAGTTACCTTAGCCCTTTCTTTCTCTTCTGCTCTAGTTGCTGGACTGACAAGCTGAGGGGTCCAGTAGGAGCTGACCTGGGGACAGCAGCCATTCTGGAATTCCAGCCTGAGAGTGAAAAGGATGACAGCACGGCCAGTGAAATTACCAGTTTACAGGTAAACTCTCGTTTCCTTCAGTCTTTTCTTTTTCTGCAAATGGAAAGATAAAGGAAAGAAGAGTCAACATTAGGCACAGTAGTAATAAATCACTGTTTTTACTGACAGTAACTTATAATTGATCTTGTTAATTGTTCCTTTTATCAGTGACTTCTCTTTTTGGCTGGCTTACTCAGAAACAACCATTGGCATTTGTAACATTTCTGTTTGTTCCAGGCTGAAGAGTCCTAGTTCAGGGTGACAGAGATGGCAAGATTATCACAGCTAAAGGGGAAACGTTGTCAACACAAACAGAAAAACCATCAGAAAAGTCGTAGACTGCGTTTTTGTTTAACTCTCTCTTCTGAGGCTGGGATCACTTACACAGAGGTTTCTCCCTTAGAAAATTGACTCAGGTTTGAACTTCACCCTGGGAGAGCAGCCTCAGTAAGTACACTTTCCTACAGTAACCGTTCTATAAGCAGCAGAAGCCTTTACTTAACAACCATTTAGACGTGGGAATAGAGTAAATCCATTAACCAGGCCAGTGTTTCCTCCATTATTGTGGTCATTAACCAAATTGCTAGCTTTAGTTGTGACACAGATAACTATGTTTTAGCATTTTTGTTTCAATGGGCATGACTAGAAAATACATTCTCAACATATTTAGTTTTGTAGAATTCAACTACAAACTTAAACAGCAATCTCTGGAGGTGAAATTCACTTACATTTGAGTGCCCTCATTTTAAGGGTATTAATCGATGAGTTATACATTTGTATAACCACCACCATAAATCAGATGTAAAAAAATTTCCATCGCCATTTCCTCCTGCTTTTTGCTGTCAATCCCACCCACTTTCTGGCCCCAAGCAAGAACTAATCTACTTTCTGTCACTGGATTAGTTTTACTGTCTCATGAATTTAATATAAATGGAACTGGAGCATTTTTGAGATTTATCCATGTTGTTGTATCTATCAGTTGTGCATGCCTTTTTACTACTCAGTAATATTCCCATTGTATGGATTTATGACAGTTATAAAGTAAAACTTATCCTGGGAATGAAAGATTTGTTAAACATTGAAAATCACCATATTACCAGAATAAAGCTGAAAACCATATGATCATTTCAATATATGGAGAAAATGTATTTGACAAAATTCAACATCCATTCATGATAAATACTTCCAGCAAACTAGTAACAGAAGGGAATGTCCTAACATGATAAAGGACATATACAGGGAACACGATACTTAGTGGCTATATTAGTTATCTATTTCTGTGTAAAAAAGTACCCCCAAATTCAGCAGCTTAAACAATAAACACTTATTATCTCACTATTTCTGAGGGTTAGGGATTTGAGAGCAGCTTAGCAAGATGTTTCTGCCTGAGATTCTCTCATGAGGTGGCACTGAAGATGTCAGCTGGGGCTGTGCTCATCTGAAGCCTTGACTAGGCCTGGAGAATTTGCTTCCAAGATGGCTCATTCACAAAGCTATTGGGATAACAGCTCTTTGTAGGAAGCTTAAGGTCCTCACCATATGGATCTCTTAATAAGGCTTCTTGAGTGTTTTCACGGCTTGGCAAATGGCTTCCCCCAGAATAAGTAATTCAAGAGAAGGAGAAAGCAAGGAGTGGGCCATAACGCCTTTTACGACCTAGTCTTTTCAAAGTTACAAACAATCATTTATGCCAGAGTCTATTCATTAGAAGCAAGTCATTAACTACGACCCACATTCAAAGGGAGAGGAGTTAGGTTCCACTTTTTGAAGAGAGAAGTACCAGAGAAATTGTGAATGTCTTTCAAAACCGCTACAATGGTAAAAGATGAGATGCTTTTCCCTCAGGAATAAGAGGAACAAGGAAGGATAAGTACTCTCAATGCTTTTATTCAACATTGTCCTTGAGGTCCTAGCCATTTCAATACAGCAAGAAAAAGAAAAAGGTATATGGATCAGAAAGGCAGAAGTAAAACTGTCTTTATTTGCAGATGATATGTTTGTGAACATAGAAAATCCTAAGGATTCTACAAAAAATAATAAATAAATTTAGCAAAGTTGTAGAATGCAAGGTCAATATACAAAATTTAATTTTATTTCTATATACTAGAAATAATCAATGGTAAAATGAAATTTTTTTAAGTACCATTTAAAATACTATCCAAATACATAAAATACTTATGGATAAGTTTAACAAAAGATGTGCAAGACCTGTATACTGAAAACTATAAAAGTTTGTTAAGAGAAAATAAATAAGACCTAAATAAATGAGGAGAAATGTCATGTTCATGGATTGGAAGACTCACTGTTGTTCAGATGTCAGTTCTCTCCAAATTGATCTATAGATTCAACACAATCTCAATCAAAACACTGGCAGGCATTTTGTAGAAGTTGACAAACTGATTCTAAAAATCCTATGGAAATAACAAAGGATGTTGACTAGCCAAAATAATTTTGAAAAAGAACAAAGTTGAAGGGTCACACTACCTGATTTCAAGATTTATTATAAATCTTATTACTATAAGTCATCAAGACAGTGTGGAATTGTCTTAAGAATAGACAGATAGAACAATGAAACAAATATGAAGCCCTGAAATAGGCTATATATATATATATATACACACACACACACCCCCACACATCCTGGGACAACTGTATATCTATATGGAAAAAAATGAATCTTGACCCTTAACTCACACCATACATAAAAACAAACTAAAAATAGGGTATAGACCTAAATGTGAAAGTTAAAACTGCAACATATTTTGGAAAAAAAAAAGATAGAGAAAATCTTTGAAAACTTGGAGTAGGCAAAAATTATATCAGCTACAAAAAGCACCCACCATAAAAGACAAAAAAATTATACATTGGACTTTATCGAAATTAAAATCATCTTTTCCTGAAGTGTAAATGTAACCAAGAGAACGGTGGGGATTGGGGTGGAAAAGGCCATGTGTGCACCAGATCCTCAGTGGGTGAAGGGCAGTGGCCAGGCAGTCAGTAAATGACAGTGACCAGAGTGAAGGCAATATGAGTGAATGCCAGAATTCTCAGAAGGAGGGGCATCTTGGCTTCCTATCAGAAGATCAAGAACATGAACCTCAACTCCTGATCCTGAGATTTGTGCAGTCTGAAAGATGGCATCCTGCAGGGAGCAAGGACAGGAGGCAGATTTCATTTAAGGCAGGTTGTGAGGGAAATGCCTGGGGAAGTGGGTCAGGGTGTAAGGGGTGTGTTGATCACAGACTCTGACTCCCAGGGAATTGGTGGAAGGGTGTGGGAGGAAAGTGAGACATGTTAGGAAGAAGAGTACTGAGGATAGGGGACGAGAGACACATTTTGGACCATGATTATGGAAAAACAAGGACATAAAGCCAGCAAGACTTAGTCCTCTCTGTTTCCTAAAGCAGTGGTCTTTAAACATTTTTGCTTTAATGCTCTCACAAAAGAATTTTGAAAAACCCCTTTACTTTTTTTTTGTGCTTTTATTAAAATACAATTTTTATAAGGTACACACATCTTAACTACGTGGCTCAGTGAACTTTTCCACATTCATACACTCATGTCATGCCACCAAGATCAAGATGGAGAACATTTCCAGCACCTTAGCAGGCTCCCTCATGCTCTCTTCTTGATAACTGCCCTCTCCTACCCATACATAGCCACTATTCTGACTTATATCATCATCTTCTCATATTAAGTTAACGTGTAGATTTTTCCATTATAAATCTAAATAATTGCAAAGGATGTCATTTCTGGCATATTATATATTGTACCTTGTTCTGCAGATTTAGCCAATTTAATTCATGGAAATGTCTGCTATATAATCTAAATGGCAAAGTCAGTCCTCATTGTCAAACCAATTAGCTAGATTGAATTTTCAGTCAGAAAAAAATCTGACTTCATTTATCAATTCATATAAATGTGTTCATATGTCTCCCTGTGATCAATTTATCTTACTTTTGGATTCTAATTCTAAGACATATAGATAGGTTCATAAGGTTCAGAGACTTGCCAGCACTTTGTCACCTGCGTGAAACAAGGCACTGCTGTGTTCATATTTTTATGAAGCTCCTTTGCATGGCACTCAGGGAACTGCCTCACAGTTCCTCCTCACAGGAGAGAGCCACACATTCTCAGATGGTCCCTAATTGGGTGCCCTGGAAGTTTTTATACCCAGGAATGTATATTTGGGATTTGGGAGAAGGGTCATCGTGGAAAGGATGTGGGAAAAGGGAACTGGCAGACTGGCAGACCAAATTCAGGAAAGAGTACAAATGGAAATTGAAGATAAGGAACAATCAGCTTAAAACAATCTGTGCCTGCTCCCCCCAAGAAGCCTCTGTCTACCCCTAGGGCAGGATTTCTCACTCTCGGCACTATGGACATTTTGGGTCATTTAATTCTTTGTTGTGGTGGCTGTCCTGTGCACTCTTTAGCAAAATCCTTGGCCTCTACTTAGTAAGTGCCAGTAGCAACTCCCTTACCCCAGTGGTGACAACCAAAAATGTCTCCAGGCATTGCCAAATGGCCCCTGGTTGAGTGCCACTGCTAGGGTAGTCCAGTTTGAGGACTGCTGTCCTGGAAGATTGTAGCTTAACAGAACTCATATGCAAGCTGGAAAGGGCCCACGGTTGCAGTGTGGAACCCAGTTTTCCTTCTCTTCTTAGTCCACAGAAGTGCAACTTGAATCTCATTTCCCCAAGGGCTGGGTGGCAGCAAGAGCAGGGAGTCTGGGAGTATGAGCCAAGTGGTCCTTCTTGCAGGGGTAAGCAGAGGGGGTGAGCAGTGGTCTTCATCCTTGCGTCTAGCCTTCAGCACCAAGAAAAGAGTGGGGACCTTCCGTGAATGTAGTTTGATGTCATCATCAGAGATGTCCCTTAGAGATCCCAAGAAATAGCTGAACAGGACTTTGGAGGGTTAGAGATCTTTTAACAACAGAGAAGGGCAAGTGTTAGAAAAACTCTTTTTGACTCTTAAAATAAGCCATTTTTTAACCTCTATTCAAGTGTGGTCTACTGTAGTGCTTAGTCAAAGTGTGGATCCATGAACTGTTCGTTACTAGTCTCTGACTAGAGAAGGAGCTTGTGCCAAAATATCAACCAACACACCACTTCCTTCACTGAGAATATCTTGCAAAAAAAAAATGTCAGCTGAATTTAGTGCTTAATGATTCTGGTGCATAGTGACAGAGTTTATTTACATTCTGGCTCCAGTTCCTTGACTTGTCACAGCAGCAGTTCACACTTTGAGTAGCTACAATAATGAACTAAGGGTCTTTAGAGGGTCATAAAATCAATTTGGGGACTTGCAACCTTTGTTTAAAAAGATCTAATGAAATAAAATATCAGAGCTCATGCTAGTTAGAAGGAATAAGTATTATCTTGTTAAACTTTTGTTTCAGTTATATATGTGTATGTATACAAACATACACACACGTGTACAGGATCACAATGTAAAAACAGATTTCTAACTGTGAATGTTGGTCAGGAAAGTGGAAAAGCACTGGTCTAGGGAAACGGGAAAGCACAGCTGTGCTGATTTAGGGCCAGACTGTGGCTCATTATGATTCCCAGATCTTTTTCAGTTATACATCAGCAGCACATCCTGCCCATGCTTGATCCACGTTCCTCAGTCTACCCTGGGGTCGCTTGTACCCACGTGGTCCCTGCATCTCTCTGCCTAAGAGTGTTCTCTGGCTGAGACAAGGGGCTTGGCCCTCCTGAAAGGCAGCCCAAAAGTTCCTGGGAGTCAATTCCAGGAGTGACCTTCAATGGGATTGGGAATTGGTGGAGAAAGTTCTAGCTTCTTCACACCTCAGTGGGAAATTCTGAAGAATCACATAGTGTTTTTAAGAGGGTTACAACACACTGAAAAAAGGAAAGTGAGGTTCAGATAAATTAAATGACTTATATAAGTTCACATGCTAGTAACGCTTGAATTCCAATGTCCACTATACTATAACTGTCTTATATTTTTTCTCCCACAGTACACTTGCTTGGCCCATAAGGTTACCGACTTTTTAACAATTTCTCCAAGTTAACCTATCTTGTTTTCTGGGCCAGTATTTAGGCTGTGCCGTTAATTCCACTCTGCATCCTTTGCTTGAATGGTTCTCTCCTACAGCGGCTCCAAATCCTGCAAGCTGCACTTCCCAGGCTCCCGGGTCAGCTGGCTTCTTCCTGGGTTCGGGTAATGAGTGGCATTGGCAGGAAATTGGAAGAAGAGAAAAGCCAGGCTGCTTGTCCCTCTCTGTGTGTCTCTGGCTTCATCTCCAGCGTATCAGCTCTAGCTCGTCAAGCACATCATAGTTCCAACTTCCCCCAGTGACGGGCGTCTGGCTGTGGTAACACTGATTCTTCCTTTTGTCTCTCCAGCTTAGGAGTGGTAGCACTTTCTGCTTTTGCAAATCTCTGAATTGCTTCACAGTCCTCTGTTTGGCATCTCAGCTCTTTCATGAGCTGTGTAATCAATTCATGAATTAATTTCCTTTGTTTTAAATCTTAGAATGGTTTCCGTTTTTCCATCTGGAACCGACTGATACACTTTCTAATGTTATATTTCGTAAAGAGTAATGATGAGTCCTCTGAAGTCCACATATATAATGCAGGAGCATGTTATTGATTAAATGATATTCAGCTCAGAGTCAGTCCCGAGATTCCTCGTCAATGTTTGTGTCCAATTGACAGGTTCTTTTTTTTTATTTTCCAGTCTCATTTTCCATTTGGCAAGTATGGCAGTGTTCTAGCCTGGATTCCCTAGAAAACAGAGCCTGAGGCAACAATTAAGTGATGATGCATTTGGAAGGTGCAAAGCCATGGCAGCAGCAGTGAGGAAAAAAGGAAGTTAAGCTGGAAAGGGTGGGAAGCAATGTGAGGTGATGCACAACTGTGCTGGTCATTGCTTCATGACAAAGCCGCAGGAGACCCAGCGGGTCGCTCAACTGGTACAGCTGCTCCACCACGCTGGACATCTTAGGACAGGCTGTGTGGGAGAAACAGTGCCCCAGAGTCATCCAGGCAAGTGAGAGAGGAGAGGGAATTTAACTGCCTGGCACCCTTTGGTCTCCCAATTTCCGCAATCATTGAAGTATGCCTCAAATTGCAATAAACCTCCGTGTTTCTGGCTTACACCATCCAACCCCTCCAACAGTCACTCAGGAAGCCAGATTCTGTGCTCT
The DNA here is from genome assembly GCF_021613505.1 of Equus quagga. Lineage (NCBI taxonomy): Eukaryota > Metazoa > Chordata > Mammalia > Perissodactyla > Equidae > Equus > Equus quagga. The sequence continues at coordinate 79,116,351 of NC_060275.1, forward strand.
GCAGCTGGTGTGTCATCTGAGGGCAGATGTGGCAGAAGAAGCCAGACACCAGCACACAGCTGCCTGCATGGAGTTGGTCATCCGTGGTGGAGGCTGCAAGTCTGAAAGGTAGATTGGGTAGAAAGAACCTGAGGGGGTACATGTTGTGAATTGAATCATGTGCCTGCCAAATTCATATGTTGAAGTCCTAATTCCCCAGTACCTCAGGATGTGACTGTATTTGGAGATAGGGCCTTTAAAGATGTGGTGAAGTTAAAATGAGGCTATTAGGGAAGGCCCTAATCCAATGTGACTGATGCCCTTATAATAAGAGGGAACTTGGACACACTAAGAGACACTAGTGGCATAGAGGAAAGGCCATGTGAGTATTCAGCACGAAGGCGGCCATCTGCAAATTAAGGAGAGAGGCCTCAGGAAAAAACAAATCTGCCGACACCTTCATCTTGGACTTCCAGCCTCCAGAACTGTGAGAGTATAAATTTCTGTTGTTTAAGCAACCGAATCTGTGGTACTTTGTGATGGCAGCAGCAGACAAACATAGCACATAAGACGTTTCTGACACAACCAGTTCCTAAAATGCCTTCTTTCTACGTGGAGAAGTTCTCCCAAAGGATAGGCTTGTTCTTGTGCAACTTTGACGTGATAATTTTGGAGAGAAATCCACTCAGTGGTGGGGCGGATTCATTCGTGTGTAAATATAAATGTTGGGAGCATAAGCATTTCGAAAGTTGAAATACAAGTTGGTGAGAGAGGAGGGCTGTTTTGCAATGTAGATTTATAATGAATCTCCTGACAGATCCCAGCTCAGTGAGCTCATATATCCCTTCCTCTCCCGGATGGAAGGCCAGGCAGAGCTGATGTGGCCAGTATGGGGCTTGTGTGGACCAGGAGAAACTTGCAGCTATGTGTGACTGGAGGTCCCAGAGGGAATGCTGAGGGTGAAAGCCAAAGAAGTATGTTCCAGTGAGTCACACAAGTAAGGGGGTCCCAAGGGACATTACTCTGTGGTGTGACATCAAGGGGAGTTAGGTGTCTGAGGCAAAGGAGGGAGAAGAGACTACAACAGGTTACAACAGGTAAGCAGGAGGGCTACCTGTCTGCACAATGAAGTCAGAGGGCTCCTGTCTGTGGTGGGGTGTCTTGGTACCAGTATAGCATGGGCAAGGCCAATCCAGCCAAAGGCCAGGGATGAAAATAATTTGTAAATGGATTAATAATTAATAAATGATTGTTGCCTCTATAATCCCCTTCCTAAGGATGTTTTAGGAAGCGTCGCCTATTATCATCATTATTGTATACCTTGGGTCATTTCTCTCCAAGGAAGTGGCTACCGTTGGACTAGATCTTGATTCATTCATTCAACAAATACTTACTGAGTGTGCATGCACTATGTGCCAAGCTGTGTGCTAGGCCAAGTGTATGCAAAGAGGGACTGACATGGACATAGTCTGTGCTCTCTTAGGCTACCATTTTTTAAGTACTGTATAACTCAGATTATTTTCCCTAAATCTATTATTGTTGCAATAAGTAGATCTGATATACATTTTTTTCTTTTATCCAGTTTCGTGGGTTCTTCCAAAAGTTGCTCCCTTAGGTTAGCACTTTTTTCCCTCCAAAAGAGATTGCTTAGTCTCATTCGTAATTATCAATATTTCTCCTAAATGTTACCTATTTGTTTTTTGATGGTTCTTGGTTTACTCATTAACATCTTGATATACAGAAAAGAGCTCAGGCTTTTAATTCAAGCAGACTTGGGCCCAAATTCAGCTCTGTCATTTACAAGCTGGGTAAGTTTCTTTGTGTGTGATTTTTTTTGTGAGAAAGATTGGCTCTGAGCTAACATCTGTTGCCAATCTTCCTCTTTCTTCTTTTTTTTTCCTTTTTCTCCCCAAAGCCCCAGTACATGGTTGTACATCCTAGTTGTAAGTCCTTCTAGTTCTTCTATGTGGGACGCCGCCACAGCATGGCTTGATGAGTGGTGTGTGGGTCCACACCCAGGATCCGAACCAGTGAACCCCGGACCACCGAAGCAGAGTTCACAAACAACCATGATGCCACCAGGCCGGCCCCTGGGTAAGTTTTAATTTCTCTGAGTGTTAGTTTCCTTATCTATAAAATGGAGACAACACTCATCTCCAAGGTGGCTGAGAGGATCACAATGTGCTTAATAGGTACTCAATAAATGCTTATAATGTGAGTCAACGTTTCATTTACATTTAGTTTGTGCAGATTAAATGAAGAAAAAGGAAGACGTAAACTATTTAAATGGGATACTTTTTGGTATTTCTGAAACATTTCATAATAATAGTTTAAAAAGAAATTCAACTGAGAAAAAAAGGCTAGGAAAGTGCCACATTGAAGGTGGACATATAGCCTCTCAAAAAGCCCAGTGGTGCCATTTTCCTGCTGCCTTGGGTGTTTCCTCTGTTGAACAGCAGATGAAGGAGTTGGCTTGTGTTTACAGGCCATGCTGTACCCAAAAAAAAAGTGTGTCTATAAACATCAGAATTACAGTCAGTGCAGCAACATGCTCAGACTGTGAGAAGCCAACAAAGAGCACAGAAAATTTAAGTCTCCCATCTCAAGCCAAACCCAGAGTGTATTCATTGAGTGGAACAGAAAGCTAAGTTACTAGCATTCCTTGAGTTGTACATTCTTTCTCCAACATAATTTATAAGTCTAGTTCTGCTAATACTTCCCTTGGGAGGTGCTAACAATCTTGCATCAAGAGATGTCCCTGTTGATCCTTGCCCTACGCATTTCATCTCAAACCCAGTTCTCCAAGCTGGTGGCCCAGTCACTTTGTGCTAAAATTCTGAAAGTGTCAAGTTAAGCTTTTTCAAAATTCTCTCTAGCTCCCATTCTAACACAGTACAACACAGAACTACAAAGCAATTGTCACTACTTACATTTTTTTTTGTTCAACCTGTTTTGGTGAGTCTTAGAGAATTGAATTTTTTTTTAATAATTAGGGTTAATGAGGTACAAGAAGAAATCTTCACAGTACATTTTTAGAAATACACATTGAAGTAAAGGAAATATAGTAAGCTTTTAGGCTATGTTTAATAAATGTTAAACTTCCTGTTTCATATATATATTAGTTAAAGGTTAAGCACAGTGTGTGGAATGGAGTATTTTGGCCTTTCCTGGGATTTTTCTGATATCAGAGACAGAACATTGTGGAGTGTAGGTACTGAGAAGGAGAGCAATTTTCATTTAAGACTTTCTTCCTTCTCTCTTGACCATTGTCAACGAATGCATCGCTCTTGAAGGACTGTTCTTGAAAGAGCAAAGAAGCCAGCGTTGGTAGGAAATACTAAACATTATTTAAATTTTAAGTAAATATTTTCAACTAGTCCTAATACTCATCTGTAAGCCATGTCTTTGAGAGGAAACTGAAATATTTTCAGAGACTTCTACATTTCTATGAACAGTAGATAAAAGCCACAAATAAAAATCCTTATATGATTTCATCTTATAATATTTTCCCACTTCCTATTAAAAATAAAATGAGAGACTAACTCCTGGACTGATTGTTTTTAGCAGCATATTCTTTTCTCTGTCATCAAATATATAAGAAAAATTTGAATACAAATAAAGTTAATGGAGTATTTCTGATTTTTCACTCATAATTCTTTTTTATTCCCAAAGCAAAAACCAAAGTTCAGTACGTCACATACTCATGTTTACCAAAAGAATGCTGAGCATTTTATCATATTCCTTGCAATATAAATAACATCAATTTTAGCTACACATTACATAGAATGATAAACTAAATAATGAGGAATTGCATATTGATTTCTCTTGTTTTTATAACCTATTATAAAATGAATTAATTAATTTTATTAGATCTTACATCATTTTAATCTTGAATTGTCTACTTTGTCATCTGTCTTATAGCAAATGGTTTATAATTTATTTCTCAATGGTTTTTAATATGCTTCAAAATAAGATTTAACATACTCATTAGAAGTGAAAAATGAAGTCAGGCTTTTTCTGAAAGAAAGCAAGTTTGACCTGAAAGTTTGATTTGACAAAGAGAACAGTCTTTGCTAGCTGGGTTATATGGCAGACATTTTCCACAAACTGAAAGGGCTAAATCCGCAGCTTTAAGATTTTGACAAAAATGTATTTAAAATGTGTGACAAGACAAAAGCATTTTATTTAAAAACACTGTGTCGGCAAGAAAGTATTGAAATTAAGAATATTCCCATTTTCGCTCCCTTTTCTGAGTGTGTTGGATTAAACAGGTGCTTCTAAGTAAAAAAAGAAAAATACCTACTATAATTAATAGTCATTTGATAAGTCTCGGCAAAGTTTTTTTTTTTTTGTATTCTTCATCAAAACTGAAGTGCATTATAGTGAAGGACTATAAGGGCTGGGTAACAAATCCTTTTGCAAGTCAGGTAGCTTTCAATTCTCTGCTTTCACAAAATTGAACACAACCAAAATATCAGTGTATGATCATTAAAAATACTGTTTGATAGAAGATCACAACATGATATATTACTAAGGACTTCAAAGAATTGAGTGATGATTTAACAGCAAAACCCTTCCATTCCCATCTACTTATTGTATGAATATGGTTTCTCAGGGCTTACTTCTATACAAATAAAGAATAAGAATAGAATTGATATTAAACATTCTCATTCTAGCGTTAAGTAATATTCATCCACTGGGACATGTATCAGTTTTTTAAGGTCCCATCCATCTTATTAAGAGACTGATCTCTAATGCAATTTTGATTTTTGTTCAATAAGCTTTAACTGAAATTTGTAATACGTGTATATTGTTTTGATCAATTGTGAATTAATAATAATTGTAGCGATAACCTAATCTAAAGGAAAATTATTAATTTTCAGTGTCAATTTATAGAGATTTTCTTTTGAAGAGAAAGAAAAGACTTCTAGGTATAAAGCATATTGCACTAGGATAAAATATTTTGGAGGAAATAAAATGGGAATACAAGTTCAAGAAGAAAAAGAAATCATGTAAAATTTCCTACTGTTAAATAAGAAACATGTTCATGGTTTGTTTTTTTTTGGTGAGGAAGTTTGGCCCTGAGCTAACATCTGTTCCCAATCCTCCTCTTTTTGCTTGAGGAGGATTATTGCTGAGCTATCATCTGTGCCAATCTTCCTCCATTTTGTGTGTGAGACACCACCACAGCATGACTTGATGAGTGCCATGTAAGTCTATTTCCAGGATCTGAACCCCTGAACCCAAGGCTGAAGTGGAGCACATGCACTTAATCACTATGCTACTGGGCTGCTCCCCCTTTTTTTAAGAATGATGGACATATCAAATTGCTATCGTATTTAGGTTCCGTTGCATACATTTTAAAGTGTTATATAAAGGCTTTATTTTTAAATGACTACCATTACAATATGTTGGAAAGTATATCTTGTGCAACTATTTAAACATATAATGAAAAAATTAGATGTCAACTTGAATATGTGGAAAGGGGTACAGTTATTCAAAATTCTTCTGAGTATATCCCTTAAATTTAAAACCACTGAGTTGGAAGATCTAATTGGGTCACCTTACAAAGGTATGTCAGACTGATGCATCCGTCTTATCATGATGGCCTTGACTCGCGGGTCAGAGAGACCCTCATTTCTATGGACCAGGTTCCCTTCTCCTTCGTAATGAACTGAGTGTTCACTCTCTCTTTTTATCTCTGTGATGCTCTCTCTCTCTCTTTTTTAAGTTACCATGAACACCATCTCCCTTCTGTTAATCTTTGTTTAGGCAAAGCTTACTCCAATGAATTAGCTTTCTGGGAGAATAATCATCGTTTCAACAAAAAATAATTGAGTATCACACAGGAGAAGTGGATACATTTAGAAAAATGCAAGTAGTTTGTTCTGCTGGAGAGCTGAATTGTTGGCATTACAGTCTTATCCAAAGCCATGTTGAGAGGTAATATTAAGAGGACATTCTAGGTTAGAGTCTGCAAACTGGAAGCTCATGGCTAATTTACTTCACATGATTTATTTGGCCTACCCTGTGTTTAAAAAATTCTTAATTAGTTGAAAAGTTTTAAAAATCAGGAGATTTCCAGCCTTCCAGTTGTTCTTGGAAGATCAGAAGGTCTGGAAGCACAGGGCCCACAATCTCACAAGGCAGGAGTCAGTCTGCTGAGACTAAGCTAATGGATGCCCCATTGAGGATTACCATCTACTGCTTTGCTATTGCCCTCGCTTGTCTTCACATTGGCTTGCTTCCCTCATATATTGTGCTTGCCTGACTGCCATAGGCACTTGAGATTGAGACATTAACTTTGGATAGTCTGTTATTTTCCCTTGGGTTAGATGAATCTGTAGAAAGCTAAATATTTGTATTGCACTACCATGGCCCCATTAAAACTGCTTTCAGTAGGTCATATATTCATATGGTACCCTCAACTTTCACGAACGGTCACTGAAAGAAACAGTGTTGTAAAACCTGCTAGTGTGTTTGAGGATCTGATAGGGGATTTTTCCCTCTATACATCTATTTTTCTACAATGTAGCTCCGGCAAGACATTTCTTTTAAAGTATCCTGAAAAGCTTTGTTTCCATTGAAGAATTTGTATATTTCTCCTCAAAAACAATGAGCATCAATCAACTGATTGTATTTACTTTCTTTTTTTTCTTTCTTTTTTTTTTTTGCTTTGGGTCCAGAAAGCTCTAAGGTAAATTTATGGTTTCTCTCTCATATTGTGTGTTACACCTCATCACTTGCATGTTCTTGTTCCAACTTCTCTGGTGTTAACCTCCTAGTCTAATTAGTTTCACTCATTTTTTTACATTTAAATTTTTTATATTTACATTTTATTTTATTGTATCCATTTATTGTAAGCCATCTCAAATCACACATTTATAATCTTTTCTTGATTTATTTCATTTCTAAAGATGGCTGGAGGATCTGCTACATTTTGGTTCTCCATAGGGGGTTGCCGTGGTTTCAGTCTTGAGTTTTCCTTGCTCCTGTTCCCATTGACCACAGACAAGAATTACTCAGTTCTATGGTCAGCTTTTGAGGGACAAGGACTTTTCTGGTGGTCCCATAGAGCCCAGTATCCAGCATTGGACTTACTTCCTATATAATGCCACCTGTTGTGTAGTGGCAGGATAATAACAATAGTAAAAAGTAATTTTTTATTTCAACTCCTTGGAACAAGGGGACTTTTTATCTGTACCAACTCCTGGAAGCCTTGTCATCAAAAACAATGAAAGATCCATGTACATACAGTAGACTTTACACACTTTACCTTAAAAGGAATGTGTTACGTAAGACTGGGTAGTAAACTTTTTCTCTAGTGATTAGGAGGCAGGACAGTAGCTCAGCTACTTTAAACTGTGAATTAATTTAGCTTCACTATCTCTCTATGAATCCTTATTTAATACCCTGGACACAGAGTGCATAAACCGTGTACTATGATGGAGAGAATATAAGCAGTCAAAATTACAAAATGCCTATACAAAATCATTACAGTTCAATAAAAAGAGAATCTGCAGAAACTCTAAGTTTATGCAAGTGCATGAGTCTGGATAGCTCTCAGATATGGGAAAATGGAACCTCAGGCTACATTTACAGTTTGGATTAGCCATGTTTTGCTATGAAGGAGACGTTTTTCCTTGGTGTTAAGTTTGAGGCAGGCTGTTGGAGACGCTTTTTTCATGACTCGGATGCAGGGCTAGTCTGTGGGGGTTCAGACTGCAGTCCAGCTTGATAGGCTGTTTAATGGCTCTGTCCACAGGGCGTGCTCACGCCACACTTCTAAATTAATCACCTGCACTTAAGTTCAAGCCATTTTTTACTTTGAAAACTCTAAATGCCTCATTGAGGACAGTACATACAGTGTGTGCCAAGCCACTGGTTTCAAAGTTCAGCTGTTTTTGAGTTATTTCACTGGACAAAAGGTCGAAAGCTATCTTTCTCAGCAGGGAAAGTGTAACTTTCCATGTCCTTATGATGTTTTGAAATGGTTGAAGTGATTTTCCCTCTAAAATTTCCATAAATAAATTTTTCCAGCAACTGTAATTTCAAGATGCCTTGTTAAAAGCAAGTTGAAAGTAACCTCCTGCCCTGCTATCCATAATCCAGTCTCCAGCCTCCTTGGTATGCACACTTCGGGGGGAGAATCGAAGGCAACCCCAGGTTAAAATTCAGAATTTTCACTGTTGGTCTAAGAGTATGGAAAGTTTCAACTTCTAAAAAGTGCCTCAACTTCTGAGATCACAGCAAAAACCTCAACTCCATCATTTAATACTACGTGTTTCTGCAAGTTGGGAGAAGAGCTCAGGCGCCCAAGATCACTTTCCTCTCCAAGTCTCTGTGGGGTCCTGCCAGACTTTTCTGATTGTTTGCACCTCACTTATCTGTGGACCTCACAGCAGACTTTTCTTTTCCACATTTTTGACTTTCCTTTCCATACATATTGTTATTTCTGGCCTCCTGCCTCAAGACAATCATGTGCCAAGACAACTCGGCATGCTGACTTGAACTTCTTGCACAATTTTCTTTTTTAATAGAAGTATAGTTGACATACAATATTGCATGAGTTTCAAGTGTACAGAACTTCTTGCAGGATTTACTTTTGGGCTACCAAGGAGTCGTTAGTGAATATTTTTGGCTACTTTGCTCAAAGTCGTTCAGTGTGGATATGGACCTGCTGGAAGTGAGACTTACCTCTCCCAGTGAATAGTAAAGCGTTATAAGGCATGTGTAGGGGCAGGTATACCTGTTAAACCTTGCTCTCTCTTCTCCACTCAACCACTTGCCCACAGAACTAGTTTCTTTTCTGACCCTAAGCAAATTTTGGACTTTTTGGAGGTAGAGTTTTTGAGACTCAGTTCAGGGCCTTTGAATACTATTCCTACCCTTCCACAGGTCTACCAAGCGTGTACCTCTGGGTCATACCCTGGACTATTTGGTGATTAATGACCCTTAGGACTGTTCTAATTTTTTTCGTTCGTGCACAGTTTATATTTTACGAGCGTCTTCTTTGAATAGTGCAAGTCTATTCATCATCAATTCTTCGCCCTGTTGATCTTCTGTCTTTTCTTCTGTACTGTCACTGTCTTCCACAGCCTGTTTGGCAAATGACCACTGCCTCCATCCGTGAGCCAGTGGACGGTGGTCTGCAACCCACATTCCTGCAAGTCTCCTCCGGGAAACCGCAAAGTGCCCGGTCGCTGTCCTTTCATCTGGACTGACGCTGCCGTCCATTAGCCACTTTGACCATTTCCCGGGGCTTCCTCTCGTCCATCAGTCTCCTCCATCGATCATCTCCTCCTCTCTTCCCTCTCAGGGAGGTCAGTCGAGTTGTCCCACCAGGTCTCCTGCCCGCTTCCCCCACGCCCTACCGGACCCGAGTGTCTGTCGGTCGGTCCTCAGCCGCCCCGGCCGATTCTTGGGCCTCGGCTGGCTGGCCGGGGGTCTGTCCCGCGCCCGTGCTTCCATCCATCCCCTGCTCGCCTCCACTCCGGCAGGAACTTTACTCCAGCCGAGAGCGGACAGGCGCCGAGCGCGGGTGCGGGCTGGGTAGCCGGCCTCTGGCAAGGGGCGCGGGGTGCGGGCGGGGTGGGCGTGCGCGGGCCGGGGGCGTCGCGGGCCGCCCTGCCCTATAAGGGGCCGAGCCGCCACCGCCGCCGGGCGGGTGCCGGGCGGACCGCGGCGGCGGCGGCGGCTGCGATTGGCTCAGGCGCCCCATCCGGGGACTGGGCTCGGCGCTGCTCGTTCGCCCTAAAGGTACCAATATGGCGGAGGTGAGCAGGGAAACCGGGCAGGAGCGGCCGGGCTGGGGCGGGCGCCCGGCGGCCCCCTCCGTCCCCGGGCCGGCCTGGGGCCCGCCCGGCGGCGGTGGCGGCTCG